>NC_087211.1:49383872-49403469 GCF_015104395.2 Macrobrachium nipponense | reverse complement strand
GCTGCACATCAGTTATAGAGCCAAATAAGGGATTTTGACAAAGGAAAAATCTATTTCTGGGGGAAGACCTGTGTCGCCCAGTGAAATGTTCCTATAGCACTCATTTCTAGGTACTATAAATAAATGCTAAATATACCAGAGAAAAAGCCATATGGAATGCCAGAGTTACTACCTCTGGCTCTCTCACCCTCAAAGGGTGTTGGTATAGCATTAGGGGCGAGTGGAAGCCACTATCACAGATACTTCACCAAATAGATCTCTCCTCTCTCAAAATCCCCCTCTGCAGAGGTGCCGTTACAACGGCTACCTTCCACTCGCTACTACTACTGCCTCTGCCAAGAATCGCCATTCTTTCCATCCGCCGTTACAGGATAATTAAAATAAAGTAACAGGGAATCACAGGCAAAAAATTCCATATATGCAAGCATGAAATAATTCATGAAATGTACGTGTGAAATTACAAACTGAAATTTTAAAAAAACACAAAAGCTATATATTGCAGAGCCTATAACATATTAATTTAAAAAGACATGTTCTGAAAATATTCAAGTGTTCTGCTTATGCAATCAGCACTGTGAAAAAATATACACAATTCTCTTCCATTTAAATTATATTTAACCTCCAGCAATCATATCTTCAAGTTTACCCAAGAAGAATGTTTTTCAAACTTTATATTTCTCAGAAACGTTATCTTTCTTTTATTTTATAATGTAATCATGCACAATAGCAAATATTTACAAGAAGAAAGCAAACTGACTTTTAATAGATAACCAGAAATACCTTTAAGCGAAGAGCTTGATCTTTGTAGTTTATTCATGGCTGGGTCGCTCTGATCCTTAGATGAGGAGTTGCCGTCATTAGCATCTGCTATTAATGACCCTGTTACAGAAACCTTCTTTTCTGGAGGGGGTGGAGCCTGCACTTTCTTCTCTGGCAGTGGGGGTGGTGGTTCCTTATCTGTCAATAACAACCATGTCAGAAAAGAAAAACTTTCCAAATGTTGTTATTAATTTGTAGTTGTTTTGACATGCAACTGAAACACACATCTAAGACTCATTTAGCTGGTCTAAAGTTCTGGTCAGTAAGGGGGTTGTGAAATGTGAAAAAAAAGTAATTTAGTCATAAAAAGCCTTGAAAAGGAATGTAGACTAATTCATAAAATCATTTTATAAATCATAGGACTGTTGATAATTCAAAATAACTTTCACCTGAGAAAAACGGTAAAGTTTTCGTACCAATTCTTAATCGGTTAAATACGTACAGTGCAAAATCTAGAGATAAGAACTCCATGTCAAACTAGTACAGATTTTTTTTTCAGTACAAAAGTAAATGAATATCACAAGTCCTGAAGTCAGCACTTCAATAAAAACATACTTGCTCTTAAAAGGACATATGAAATCCATCATATTTTTTCATAGCCTCTAATAACTCCAAATACAGTTGTTTAGTGTACAATATAACTTTCCTAAACCTGGCAATACTTCAAGTACAGGTTTCCAAAAACAAATTTACCTTCAATGAGTAATTTTTGTACTGCTACGCTCGCACAAATATATGATATTAGTTTACAAATTGTTTACTACATATAGTTAATAGCATTGCAGTGAATATACCACAAAATCCTTGTTTTCAAGTAGATAATTTGTAGTCGCTGAAAACAATAACTGGTGTAGAAGCTAAAAACCACATTTCATAATAAGGCAGTCCCCAGTTAATGGCAGGGGGTTCGGTTATTGGCTGAGTGCTAGTAACTGAAATCGCTGTTAACTGAATATAACTGTAAATGGCATGTACAATGCTGAAAGTGCCTATGACCCATTTAAGGGTGCCATTAACTAGTTAACAGCGACGTTAAGCAGTTTATCAGCACTGATAAACTGCCTAATGGCACCAAAACTCTGGTTAACTCCGTCGTTAGCCAAGCGCTGTAAAACAGAAATGCTGTTAACCAATGCTGTCGTTAACCGGGGGACTCCCCTACTGAAATAGGTTAATCTTAACAAACTTATGGTGTCTCCATCAGTGGGATTACCCCACTTTATAAAAATACATAGTAAAATCAATATAGACTTAGAAGGATTTTGGAATAACAACATCTAGGTTTCAGTAATCCATTAATTCTGTTTCTAGTTTGATATACATATATCAGTTATTGTATTTCCCAGTGTCAAAGAAAAAGATCCTTAATTTTGACTAAAATTTTTTAAAGTACTTCAATAAGTAAATCAAAATATTTGGTCACAGCACTTTTACAGGTTATCAGATTTTTAAAATTTAGTATGCTGTATATCATTCGGACGCCTCAATGCATTAAAATAACCATGGCCTTGGCTGGTACAGCATATAGATTATTGTAGCTTTTCATTTCACTTAGTATCTTAAAAATACCTTGTTTTGGGATTTTTCAGGTTCACTGATTTTATTAACAAGTTTCTCTGAAGCTGACATACCAGCAAACTGAAAAACTTGATAGATTACCAAGTACACAAAAGTTCATTTGCTTGGCCAACAGCTCGTGCAATGTTTCAAGATTCCGAGTATTGAATCCTAGCTTATGCAGCAGTTTATAGCATTCAGCATATGTACAGTCATTGATATAAATGATCATAGTAACAGCTTAACAACCGAGTCCTGGAAATAGTTTTGTAGTTTCTAAAAGGCACAAATCACTATGCTAGAATGAACTATCACAGAACAGGAGCCCAATGAGAGCCAGTACTTTTAGGGAACTGCATTATTATAAGATTCAGGCAGCAAGTCTTGTCAGAAGTTTTTTTTTTTCTTTAAAGGAAGATAGTTTTCCTTTCAAAGATCCTATTGAAAGAATAGTTTTAATTTTCATAATCTTTATCCCAAAAATCTGTCATTCTGCTTTCTTTAGTTGTTCCAGTACAAAATATATTTTATCATAATTCAAGGAAGAATAAATACATGTATATGTTGGAAAACTGTAGTAATATAAAATACTGTACCTACATTAAAGAAGTGTTATACATATAAAACTTAATTCTCCATAAACTGCACTAAGTGTACTGTAATGTAATGAGAAATTATACATTACTACTGGCCAACTTTCATGGCCAATATTTGCTTCAACAATATACTCGCAACGCAGTAACATCTCTTTAAATATGTAAGAGTAAACACACTAAAAACATGACTCACAAAACCTCCATATGACCTATATAAACTTCCACATTCATTGCACTTCTCTTGGTATATATTCTGCCAAAAGTTGTTAATAAATAATTTATCTCACCTTTCACACACTTTCTACACTAAAAATCTGGATTGCCCAAAAGACACTTATATTAATACAAAAGCTACCATCACAGACTGTCCATGGTACTGCAAGGACCACTAGCCACCTTCACGCTACTGATAACATATCTAATCAATAATACAGGGAAGAAGAGACAATCCCCCTTTTTTAAACCAATCTTTACACGTTTCTTTTTTAAGGCATAACTATTTTACATCTACAAGATAGTAATGGTTTGCCACAAGGTGATGCCTATTGTCAGTGTGATAATAAGCATTAAAAGAAAAACAAGCACAGAAACAACTTTCATGTTACCTTAGGAGGACGGAATGTTAAGATGTAGAAGAGATAATACATTTAATATCATTTTTGTTGTTAAGAGCTAAAAAATGGAAAAAAAAACTTGTACATCTAGAAAACAAGTGTATAGACATACTTAAGGATTAACAAATACAGTGCATTCTTGCAAAAGAGGAAGGAATAATTCACTACGATATTCATACATCCTCAAGCACAGAATTGTGCAGTATTCTCTTAATACTCTGAAAAGTACCATAATGTTAACAATGTATTGTTTCCTCGCCCGTTAGACTTCACATTTAATACATCACTGGCATCTTTACAGATGACTGACATTCCATTAATAATATCTAATCTCTTTAGATTTCCTCAAGGTGCTGAGACAAATCAACATGAGGAGTGAATTCTAAAGAATGCCAGTATTTTCTTCAAGCTTTCTAAGCATTTTTTCTTTTATTTTTGTGTGAATTACTTGTAATTGAAATAATACAAGATTTAATTTCAAGTAATCCTTGTTACACACGTTACCTATTGTGTTTTGTAAGACGCACTTCCAGTCTTCAGCTTTTCATCTATTCCCTTTACTCTCTCTACTCTTAGCTGTCCACTTTCTTCAACTCCCTTACTCACTCAGGACAGAATATATGTACTTATAGAATTTAGGCCTGACGCCAAGCACTGGGACCTATGAGGTCATTCAGTGCTGAAATGGAAATAGACAGTAAAAAGATTTGAGAGGTGTAATAGCAGTAAAATCTAATGGTTGCACTATGAATCAGTTGTCCTTAGGAGAGGGTGGAAGTCAGATGGAAGACACAATATGAATAGAGGTACAGAGACAGGAATGAAATGGGTTGCAGCAAGAGGTCAAAGGGACACCACAAAGAACCTTTAGTAATGCCTACAGTGCACCTCATGAAGTGTACTGATGGCACTACCAACCCCATGGGGGATCCTATTCACTTAGGATCAAACCTATCAGGCTAAGTTATATGAGTGTTATAATTACGACTTGATGATCTAAGCAACTTGGCACTTTATTTTAGTATGGAATACATTTGAAAAATCCAACTATACTACTGAAGTCAAGGAATGTTTTAAGAACTCATAATCTTTAGAGCAAAAAATCAAAAGCTAGAAACCAAAACAAAGGGTTAAGATTTGATTTCAGACTGGAGAACTCACACTTCCAAATTCCTTGATGCTTTTGCCTACAATACACAAGACAAAATCATGACAGGCAATAAAATATAACAAAATATAAATTATCTGAATTCTTATTTTGCCTTATATTTGACTTTCAGATTTCTCTCTGGTCATGATTTATTTGACCTTGCTGGCTGAGGTCAAAGCTTTAACTAATACTTCTCTCTCATTTTTATACAGTATAAAGTATTAAAATAGTAGTACTATAACAGGGTTCATCGCAATAATATTTGCACGAAATTGGAAACAATTTTTTAGCCGAGATTGATTTCCAAAGCTTCATACATGCTTTAGTTGAATTCTGTGCATTTAATACATAAAATGGAGTAGTAAGCATATATTCAAAATGTTTGTGATAACCTGCACTTTCTGCAAACAGGGACTGGGTCACACACAGTTTTACTGAACATTAATTAGTCAAGCAAGAATCACTTGAAAAACTAAATACGTACTACTAGCGGTTTTTCATGCAAATTGTCATTAAGAAAGTTCTTACCATTAACCCTCTTACGCTGAAGCCCTAAAAATCAAAACCTCTCCTGTATGCCGGCGCCGGTTTGGAGTGAGCGCGGAAGCGGAAAAAATAATTTTTTCAAAAAATCACAGCGCGCTTAGTTTTGAAGATTAAGAGTTCATTTTTGGCTCATTTTTTGTCATTGCTTGAAGTTTAGTATGCAATCATCAGAAATGAAAAATAATATAAATATCATATGTAAATAATGCGATATATGGTAGCGAAAAAAAAAAAATTCATAGATAATTGTATTCAAATCATGCTGTGCAAAAAACGGTCAAAGCTAACGAGTTAATTTTTTTTAGTTGTATTGTACACTAAATTGCAATCCTTTTGATATATAATACATAGTAAAAACAATAAAAGCAACAACGGAAAAATATTATCACAAAATGATGTACGAATTCCGGAACGCGCGGACATCAAAAAAAATATTATTTTCAAAAATTCACCGTAATTCTAAATATTGTTCTAGAGACTTCCAATTTATTTCAAAATTAAGACAAATGATTGAATATTACGATACTGTAAGAGTTTTAGATTAGAATTGCAGATTTCGACCATTTCGGACGAGTTAAATTTGACCGAATGTCGAAATTTTTATATATATTTTTTATATGTACATATTTCGGAGATGGAAAAAGCTACAACCTTCAATTATTTTTTATTGTATTCTTCATGAATTTGCGCACATTTTGATATATGAAACTCTATAAAAAGGCTAATATGAAAAGGAGCAAATATTAGGATAATGCGATGTACGTATTTCGGAGACTTGCGGCCGCGAATCGACGCGCGGAGTGAAGGTAAATATATTTTTCAAAAATTCACCTAAATCACAAAATATTGTTTTAGAGACTTCAAATTTGTTTCAAAATGAAGAAAAATGACGGAATATTACTAGGCAGTAAGAGTTTTAGCTTACAATTGCGTTTTTCAACTATTTCGGTAGAGTCAAATTTGACCGAACGTGGTTTTTTTTCTATTTATCGTGAATTATATGCAAATATTTCAAAAAAAGAGAAAAGCTACAACCTTCAATCATTTTTAGTTGTATTCTACATGAAATTGTGCACATTTTCATATATAAAACTTTATGTAACAGCTAATTTTAAATGGTGCAAACATTTCGACAATCGCACAAAAAAAATTCTGATTTTTTCGGAAGTTACCGAGCGAACGTAAGGAAAATGTTTTTTTTTTTTTTCATAAATTCACCATAAATCGAAATATTGTGCTAGAGACTTCCAAGTCATTGCAAAATGAAGATAAATGATTGAATATTACTAGAATATAAGAGTTTTAGCTTACAATTGCGTTTTTCGACCATTTCGGTAGTCAAATTTGACCGAAAGTTGAAATTTTTGCACTTAACGTTATTTATATGAAAATATTTCGAAACTGATAAAAGCTACAACCATGGGTTGATTTTTGTTGTATTGTGCATGAAATTGCGCACATTTCCATATATAAAACTTTATGTAACGGCAAATTTAAAAGGGTGCAAACATTAGGACAATCGCACGAAAAAATTTATCGGAAGAGTTATCGCACGAAAGTGAGGAAAACGTTTTTTCATAAATTAACCATAAATCGAAATATTGTGCTAAAGACGTCCAATTTGTTTCAAAATGAAGGCAAATGATTGAATATTATTATAATATAAGAATTTTAGCTTACAATTGCGTTTCTCGACCATTTCTGTAGAGTCAAAGTTGACCGAAGGTTGAAATTTTTGCACTTATCGTTATTTATATGGAAATATTTCAAAACTGATAAAAGCTACAATCATGAGTATTTTTTTTGTTGTATTTTACATGAAATTGCGCACATTTTCATATATAATACTTCATGTAAAGGATAATTTAAAATGGTGCAAAAATTATGTCAAAGTGACGAAATAATTTCCGAGATGTGTCACTGATACTTTTTAGTGCGATAAGAAAGAAATTCGCGCTTGCGCGCCTGCGTAGCGATTGTAAACAAAACAACGCCTTGATCCGTGAACTCCCAGCATCCCCCAAGGCGCGTGATACAAAAGTTTTCGGCTGGTAAGCCTATAAGTATTTTTCCGCGAATTTTTAAAAAAACTTTTTTGAGCCGACGTATGATACGTCCAATCGGCATACGGGAGACATTTTGACACGACGTTTAATACGTCCAATCGGCGTAAGAGAGTTAAGATTAAAATTTCAACCACTTTAACTCTTAAACCCATATGATGAAAGTGAACAGTATATAAAATAATGCTATGCAATAATGTGCATGATTTACAACTTGAGAAAATACATCTTTCATTTTGATCACTAATTTTTCTACGTAATCTTGGAGGTTTTTATTCCAAACGGTATTTAACTCTTCATAAATATATTAACATTCACAACCATAATTAGTATACAAGGTCAATTTATTTCTTCTATAACACCTGTGTATAAAATAAACAATAATCAATTTACACAAACTAACCTGCTTTTACTTAATGTGCTAGTTGGAGTACTGTCTGCAGAACTTGTTGGAGATGACCCTTTGTTTTTTTCAGGTACGGCTTGCTGGCTTCTCAGGACGGGAGGTTTTGCCTAGATGAACCAAAATTCTTAATAAGTTACCTCAAACTACATTTCATGCGCATTGAAAATGAGAGCTACAGAAAATACAACTTGAGTTATTTGCATCTCGAAATATAGTAGATGGTTGTTTAAAGCTCTAGCATTTTCATGATGACTTTGGTCTCGATAGCATTAGCCTTTGCAATTGTAGCAATTCAAATTTGAAAGTTGACATAGAACAGTTATAAAAAAATGGTGGAAAACCTCTCTAATTACCAACAGATTCTTTAAAAATATTACCAAATTACCAAACAAATTCTGTGCTGACTTACAGTTCTAAATGAAACGTAATGAAACCATGAGTTACAGGCAAAAATACCAGGCACTGGTAAACATTAAATGGAACAAAAACTAATAATAAAAATAATACCATAACAGAATAATAAGACATAATAAAATAGGTAAATACTAATTACTCTAATCATTAGTACTGCATAAGAAATGGAAATCAGTGCTGTGTGTCTTAATGCACACAAAACCAGCATCAGTATAAATAAATGTCAACAAGAGAATTGCCTATCATCTACCTAACCTAACAATGTTATTACAGTTGTCCCTCCCGTATTCACGGGGGATGCATACCAGACCCCCCCCCCCACACCCCCACGAATAGTTGGAACCCCTATAAAAATGCTTAAAACCTATTTTGTTAGTTAAAACAATAAAAATAGACTAAAAATTTTTACACCTTTTTGTTTTTAAATAGTTTTATCACAAAAAGTGCATTTTATGATGAAATTGATAAAAAAACAGGAATTTGTGGATATTTCTCATAGAAAAAAATGCTGCAAATAGGCGAATTTTCCGAGAATAATAGGGGGAAATGTTCCAGAGAGGAATCCACGAATGAGCGAGGCCGCGAATCCGGAGAACGTGAATACCGGGGGTTCACTGTACTACTACTTTTCATGTATCACAGCAGCCTAACCTAAATTCTTCCATATTACATTAATTAAATGTATCTACCCAAAAGAATCGTAATATCTAATACTAGTAGTAGCATTCAAAATACACCTACTATTTCAAGCCTGAATCAGACACCAAATAGTATATATTAGAAGAAACAAATCAAAAAAGAGATATCCTACCGTCTCTTCCACACTTATGAGTTCTACAAAGTTGTCTGGAAAGACTCCAACACGGCCGTTAAGTTCACCTCGCCACCATCCCTTGTCTTCAAGTTCTTTACATAGAACAGTGATGACATCACCTTCTTTCAACTCAAGCTCATCTTCATGTTCTGCACCATATGGGAACATGACTCTTGCAAGCTCTCTCACTGTGAAGGAGGAGAAACCAAAATTGTCCTGAAGATATTTCAATAACAATGAACCAAGGGTATATAAATCTTAAATACATATTTACCAATAAAGTTACTCTACAATCAATGAAATGACAAGCCAATAAAAAAACCAATAACTAGTTACTTATTTCAACTTAAATTCCAATTTCAAATGGATTCCCAACTCAAGTAGTGTGCAATTCAAATGTTTAGGTAGAATTCAGTTAATCTTTCAGTTTCAAAGCAAGACATCCAGATGTATTTATTTCCCTTATTCAAAAGGCAGCTCAGTGTATTTATGTTGGCAGATTCAATTAATTTATTTTAACTACTGTATCAAAAACAAAAAAGCATATTACTAGTTCCAATATAAAATTTGAGTTACTGTACTTATCGGAGAAAAAATTCTACGTATATTCAGTTAGACATTGAAGTTATGACTAAAATTTTATCAGTAAATAATTTAAACATGTTGGGCACACCTATGCCAAAAAGACAGCTTCTAATCAGGAATATTAAATCTGCTTGTAAAACCTTTTACCAAACTAAGACCCATGGTCAACTAAATGCTAAATACATAGTATTTTCACATTCTGCAATCATTAATATTTGACTAAGCACAATACAGTCAATATCTATGCATAAGCTTTGCAGTATATCGATATTTCTCATGATTCAAATTATAATTCTTCTGCTACTATCATGATATTTATAATGTATCAAGTCATTTACCCATATTCACAATATAGTGCTGTACCCTCAGCTCATTCCACACTGGCCACAAGAAATGACAAAACATGAAATAATTATAATACCACAGTATGTATGCAGTTATCTAAGTGAAGTGTTCTACTGGAAAGGATTTCTTGAACCTTTTCTTTTGGAATATGACCAAGGTACCAATTACTGTGTGGTATTTCAGTAAATTGTTCTATTACAAAAATTTGTTCTGAGGCTACTAGTGTATAAAATATAATAAGTTTAAATTCTAAGAATGAAAAAAGATGTATGAACCGAATCATCAATAATAGATGGCTTTGGCAGACATGCTAAGCAGCATTAAACCTCAACGCACAGAAGCACGAACTATCACAACAACATATAAAATGTTGAAAATTTTTATTGCAATTTTGTACTAGTAAAAGAAAAAGTCTTTAAACAGTTCTACAGCTTATGCATAACACAAACAAACTTTACCTTTACCACTGGAAACTGTAAGAAAAAATTTGAAAAGATATGTGAGGACTTGTATGAAAAAATTGGTCAGGTCAAGGCACAAAAAATACTTGGTATATAAAATTTATAAACTTGTCTACTGATGCAATCAACATCATGCAAGCAAATATGATAGGAACTAACTTGAAATATATTTCTGATTACATACAAAACATATAAATTATATTAGGAAAATTATGACAACAATATTTTACCAAGACATCTACAAGTTCAAGGCATCCTACTGCTAAGTTATCATAAAACTTCAACTTCAGCAATTGCATGTCAAAAAAATTTTACATTGATCCACTATACTGAAGAGAAATGCAAATTACTGTATTTACAGAATATAAATTGAAGATAAGTATAAATGAACAAGTATAAGGCTATATGTTGTACAAACACTGAATATTTCTAAGTATACTGTACATTGATATTCACCAAGATCTTATGAATAAAAGAGGTAATCCTTTAACACTAGAATGTTGCTTGAAGATTTATTGTAAAGACATTTTATGCATAAGGTTCTACTCTTCCATATTTCAGTATTTCAGTTTAAAAGCAACATTGTAAACATCAACTAAATATATTCCTTTTTGTCCATACATACTTGTACCTATCTTGTTCTTATGTTTACTTTGTTCTTTCAATTCTTTAATCTTCACAAATTGATAAGGTACATTTGCATAACTGTCAACAGCTCCAAAGTCGATGGACCTATCCATGGGCAAGAAAACTAAATGTATAGAAAGAGAAAACTTGAAAATGTTAGCAGACAGCTACTAAGCAAGGTACCTTAACTTCATATACTAAATATTACTGCAAAGACTTAGACTTTTGTTATTTCTTTCAAATTTATAAGCCATAGGCTTGAGGTTCTTTCTCAATGTATGTGGTCCAGTATTTGTGTCAGTGAAAATATGATGATACAGTAGTGTCCCTGATTGCATGAATTCAATACACGTCTAATTCAAAGTATATACAGGCAGTCCCCGGGTTACGACGGGGGTTCCGTTCTTGAGACGCGTCGTAAGCCGAAAATCGTCGTAAGCCGGAACGACGCTTGGAAATATGTCTTAAACTAATAAAAAGTTTATAAAAAAGGGATTTTGACCGTAGGAAAATCTATTTCTGGCGAGGAAGCCGTGTCGCTCCGTGAAATGTGGTCCTCTTTAGCACTATTTCTAGTAAAATATTGCTATGATACCAGAGAACTGCTAAATTGGACATGTCAGAAGTCTCTGACTCGCTCACCTAAATAAAAGGTGTCGGTGTATAGAACTGGGGCGAGTGTTAAACACTACCACAGTAACCCCTCCAATTAGCCTTTTCCTCATCAAAAGACCCTGAAAACGGGTAATCCTTTGGTTACACTACATGTTGTTTCCTGTAGTTTTATGTACAACCTGGAGTTATTTTCATAAAAGAATGCTGGTTCTTGAAGGTAAAAACTATTGTAATCCTCTGGTGACACTACATTCTTGAAGTTTTATGTACAACCTGGAGTGATTTTGCAAAATCTTGAGGGCTACAAGAACAGCTGATTACTATTTATGTATCATATAGACTAATTAAAGTAAATGTATCTTTAAATAGGCTTATATATTATATCAACAAAACATTTCCTGCCATGAGTCAGAGGCCGTTTAATGAAACGAACACTTCTCTGTCCTATCTGTTCAGAAAATAAACGTTACGTCAATCCCCGAGACCATTGTTGCCAAAGCGTCTCTCTCTCTCTCTCTCTCTCTCTTCTCTCTCTCTCTCTCTCTCTCTCTCTCTCTCTCTCATCAAATTACATTGGAAACTTGACATACGATTGCCCTAATATACGAATGTTTTGAGATATAACAGAAAATTTGCGAAAATACAAGCTTTGATATACAACGAAATATTTGAGATACGATTTTGCGATGAGGGTTAGTTGTATAGGCGACCGATAAATGGCGTTCAGTCTGTTTGTTTGTTGGTGCTGCATGTTAACACGTCGTTGTTTAGTTCGTTGTATTTGCGCCTATTTTTCGTGTTATTGTGTCTATTTTATTATTAACCATGGGTCTCAAAGCTAAAGACAAAGCAGGTGATAAGAAAAACCCAAGAAAATGATTTCGATGGAAGCAAAACATGAAATTATAGCAAAGCATGAACGTGGCGTTCGTATCGTCGATTTGGCAAACGAGTATGGTCGAAATCCTTCTACAATATCCACGATCATCAAGCAGAAGGAAGCTATAAAAACCCCCGAGACCATTGTTGCCAAAGCGTCTCTCTCTCTCTCTCTCTCTCTCTCTCTCTCTCTCTCTCTCTCTCTCTCTGATTCAAATTACGTACTGGATAATGTCTCTCTTTGGATACTTCGATTTTGCCAAATATTGAGGGCTACAAGAACAGTTGATTACTATTTACGTATCATATAGACTAATTAAAAGTAAAAAGTATCTTTAAATAGGCTTATATATTAGTATCAAACAAAACATTTTACTGGCATGAGTCAGAGGCCGTTTAACGAAACGAACACTTCTCTGTCCTTAACTCGGAGCGTCGGAAGACGCCTCTCTCTCTCTCTCTCTCTCTCTCTCTGATCAAATTACTGGATAATGTCTCTCTTTGGATACTTGGAATTTGCGTTGCAATCTAACCAGAAACTTCGTTTTGTTATTATTACTGGAAACAAGCAATGATTTTTTCATTATTTGCGCTTTTGGACTGTTATATGTAAACTAGTATGTATTCATTCGCTCGGAAACTAGTTCCGCATATGAGGCGTCACTAAAAAACATAGAAAAATACAACATAAAAAGTGTCGAAAATCATCATAATCTCAAAATTTTTTGTTGTAATCTAACCAGAAACTTATTTTTGTTAATATACTGTGCTAAACTATAAAGGAGTTTTTATCATAGTATGCGTTTTTTAAAAGCGTCGTTAACTCGGAGCGTCGGAAGCGTCAGCGTCGTAACCTCGGAACAAGCGTCGTAACCCAGGACGGATTTTTCCATTGAATATTTAAGAAAAAGCGTCGTAACCTCGGAACGTCGTAAGCCGGAACCGTCGTAACCCGGGGACCGCCTGTACTGTATATATAGTATATATAAAATTATCAAAATCCTTTACAGATCTCTTAACTAAACTACATATTCACAATTTTCCATTCTAAATTTTGTGTACCCAGCTGTCCTACTTGATCAGGTTTTTTTTTTTCTTTAATTTCTGTGAAGTTTGATATGGCCCCATAGAACATAAGTAGTGATGGAAAAAAATACCCGGTCAAGCAAAAAAGTCCCCTGCTGTAAGCAAAGATGACAAATAAAAACAAGCAATGTAGACGGGGCAGAAACTTGGCAAGCTACTAATTCCAATTTCACAAAATGTTGACAGAAAAATCCTGGCATACAATGAACTTACATAGTAAATGTCATCCCTATGATCATTGAATTTCTACAACCCAAATAACATCTTGAACTAAAAAGCAAAATTAATGTTCTCTATCACATGAATCGGATGAGTAGTCTAATGACCAAAGAACATTCTACATTACACAAATACTGTAATACAGTACTATTTCCTACTTTGTTAATTTCTACTCATTTTCATTATATTTAAACAATATGTAACAAAACGTGGTATCCTATTAAATGTTTATTGCTAGTATATTATGAGTATTAACTAATGTAAATCCACACTTATGTATACTGTACATACCAGCTTGGGGGCAATTCTTAGCATGAACAGGGAACTACTGTAATGACACATGCAACATAGTCACGCAGTAATATATGTATAAAGAAATGAAATGCTATGCTATTCACATTGAGAAAAATATGAATATCAGCCTTGTTAACTAATATAAAAAACAGTTGAATAAAATACTAATATCTTTGAACTGTAGTGAAAAATTGTAAGGTTTCCTATTATCTAATCTGTCTGATAAAGAAATATGAAGCACTGCTTGCAATAAACTAGAAAATAAAAACAGCAGTTCATTTCAGTCTTGTCTGCAATTAAAGTGTTACATAGAAAGCTAGCTATGAAAAAAGGTTAATCAAGAATTTATACATTATCATGAATACTCTGTAAATAGGATCTACAATCCTTCTCATATACACAGACTCATTCTCATGAGACTCAAACATTCTGAAGATTATCATACTTAGTGAGAATTACTTCACCAGGTACAAATAGCCTCAATTGTACCCAGGTAAGTAATCCTGTATAGTATCTCTCTTACACCGACTGGACGTATTTTACGTCGACATTTTTGTCTCCCGTGTGCCGACTGGACGTATTTTACGTTGACTTACAAAAGTTTTTTTTTAAATTTGCGGAAAAATACTTATAGGCCTACCAGCCTAAAACTTTTGAATACCGCGTCTTGGGGGCTGCTGGGAGTTCACGGATCAAGGTGTTGTTTTGTTTACAATCGTTACGCAGGCGCGCAAGCGCGAATTTCTTTCTTGCCGCACTAAAAAGGATCTGTGACACATCTCGGAAAATTATTTCGTCACTTTGACATAATTTTTGTACCATTGTAAATTAGCCGTTACATGAAGTATTATATATGAAAATGTGCGCATTTTTATGTAGTATACAACAATAAAATACTCATGATTGTAGCTTTTATCAGTTTGGAAATATTTTCATATAACGATAATTGCCAAAATTTCAACCTTCGGTCAACTTTGACTCTACCGAAATGGTCGAAAAACGCCATTGTAAGCTAAAACTCTTATATTTTAGTAATATTCAATCATTTACCTTAATTTTGCAACTAATTGGAAGTCTCTAGCACAATATTTCGATTTATGGTGAGTTTATGAAAAAACTTTATCCTTACGTCCGCGCTGTAACTCTTCCGAAAAAAATCATACATGCGATTGTGGTAATGTTTGCACCATTTTAAAATTAGCTGTTATATAGTTTTATATGTGGAAATATGTGCAATTTCATGCACAGTACAACTAAAAACAACCCATGGTTGTAGCTTTTATCAGTTTTGAGATATTTTCATATAAATAACGATAATTGCCAAAATTTCAACCTTTGGTCAACTTTGACTCTACCGAAATGGTCGAAAAACGCAATTGTAAGCTAAAACGCTTATATTCTAGTAATATTCCACGCAATTTACCTTCATTTTGCAACAAATTGGAAGTCTCTAATATTTCGATTTATGGTGAATTTATGAAAAAAAATAACATTTTCTTTACGTCCGCGCGGTAACTCTTCCGAAAAAATCATACGTGCGATTGTGGTAATGTTGCACCTTTTAAATTAGCCGTTACATAAAGTTTTATATATGAAAATGTGCGCGATTTCATTTAGAATACAACAAAAAATAATTGAAGGTTGTAGCTTTTCTCAATTTTCAAATATTTGCATATAAATCACGATAAATAGAAAAAAAACCACGTTCGGTCAACTTTGACTCTACCGAAATGGTCGAAAAACGCAATTGTAAGCTAAAAATATTACAGTCTAGTAATATTCAGTCATTTATCTTCCTCTTGAAAAAAAAAAATGAAAAAATTTTGGACATTCGGTCAACTTTAACTCGTCAGAATGGTAGAAAACTGCAATTGTAAGCTAATACTCTTACAGTATAGTAATATTCAATCATTTGTCATTTTGAAAGAAATTGGAAGTCTCTAGGACAATATTTAGATTTATGGTGAATTTTTGAAAAAAATATTTGTTTACGTCCGCGTGTTACGAATTCATGCATTATTTTGTGATAATATTTCTCTGTGTTGCTTTTTATCGTTTTACAATGTGTTATATACCAAAATGATTGCAATTTAGTGTACATTACAACGAAAAAAAGTAACTTGTTACCTTTTAACCGTTTTGCGCACAGCGCGAATTTGAATAAAATTATATATGAAATTTTTGTTTTTGCTTTGCTACCATATATCGCATTATTTATATATGATAATGATAATTTTTTTCATTTCTGATGGTTGCATACTAAACTTCAGCCAATGAAAATAAAAAGGAGCCAAAAATGAACTCTAATCTTGAAAACTAAGCACGCTGTGATTTTTTGAAAAAAATATTTTTTCCACTTCCGCGCTCACTCTGAAACACCTTCGGCACACGGGAGACAAATTTTTTTTTACCGCTTCGGCGTAAGAGGGGTATACAACTTTTTCCTAACCTACTGTTACTAGCTACAAGTACAGTGCTTTGAGTGCCCACTCACTGGAACTGATGCTAAATATCTAGAGACAATAGCATTGAAGCTTTTGAATGGATGATGTAAAAATAATAGTATGTAAAAAGTAAATACAAATTATCATTCTAAATTTTCTAGCATCGCTTTCTTGAATAATTTTATCAACTAGAGTACTCCCACACCTCATGGATGAAAAATTCAAGTTCAAAGTACTGGTGCATAAAAGTTTCAGTAAAGAATCTCCATACTGCATATCAATCAGATTAAATATTGTCTATGGATATTTTCTGACAGTTCCAAACTGAACTCATTCTATAGTAAAATTATTCACTAAGCATTTTTAAAATGTTCAGAATGCTTATCATAATACCTAAACTTCATCTTTACATCTTCAAAAAAAAACTGTACAACAAACAACTGCTACTTACATCATTCATTCTACAATAATGAAAATAAGGATAAATAAAAAGGTCATTTCCCAAAAAATATTCTGTCTAAAGCAAAACCTTACCAGGTTTTGGAGGTAATTGCGGAGGAGGAGGTTGTGAAGTGTCATTCTGGGTTGTGGGAGGATAATCTCTTTTACAGACTTGTTCACCTGAAATTATTTTCAACAGGAAACTCATAATATTTTAATAACTACCAAATAGTCCCAATGATTCTGCAGGCACTTTTCTTATAAGTCATTTCATAACAAAAAAGGAAGTTGAGGAATGTACAGTAATTAATTTCTCACCTTCGACTTTTCATCTCCTATAGTAATGGTTATTCGGTCCTTTTCCAAGGAACTGATGCGCTCCTTATCAGCTGCATTGATACGGGTTTTATCTGTTTTACTGGTAACTTTTTTCAGCCTTGGGCTCCAGAGCTGGAGGAAGTCTGTGCGGTAAATCTCGGAAGTCCTTTACTTGACCTAAGATTAAAAATATCTTCATTAGACGTAAAAACTAAATTTTTGCAATTTACCTTTACTCATTTATTAGAGAATACTATAATGATTTTTGTCGTTAGGCTTTATTATACTAAATACATACACTATTATTTTGTTAGTTGCAAGTATAGAGAACCGAAAATTACTGTAGCATGTGTTTTATAGATCTTGAAGAATGATGAATTATAGATCATAAACTTCTAGCCTTTGGAAGAGTTGTACTACATGTATTTAATGAGAAAAATCAAGAAATACAAGTATGTACTTGGCAACAATGAATTATTATCATATGCTATAAAGACATGATTACAAAAGTTGTACTACTTGTTAAGCAGACAATACTACAAAGCTTCATCAAGAAATTTGATAAAATTAAAATTAATTTCAAATATTTCACATATACTGACTTGCAAGTTTTTGACATGCAAATTATATGCAAACACTATTTGCAGAATTCTGGAAAGTAGTTTTATCAGAAAAATTACTTAACTAAATCCTGCACTGTATTATGATGGTTAGAGGTTTCCAACCATGTAAACAAAATCCAAATTGAACACTTAACATTCTTTTCCTTTGGACAAAATAAAGTAATCTAACCTGTGCAATACCAGACCACTACATAAAACAACCAATATCACACTATTCTGAAGATCAAACATTTTAAATCTCATTTTCCAGAATTCACAAATACGTGTTCAAAGAAAAACAAATTAGATAAATTCATATTTTCATCTGTAAAGCAAATTTTACAATACTGAATCTCAGTTTAGCAAGTTCACTGCAAGAATATTTAAAAATATAAAGCAATCATGCACTCTTCAAATATTAAAAGAAATTGCATGGGTTATGTAGCCTCTGTTAGCAATCAGACCAAATTCAATTCAGTGCAGCAGATTTTCTTGCAAATGAATCAATAGAAAATAAGAGTACTATAGTACAGTATGTATTTACAAAAAATTAGCACAATTTCGGAAAAAAAATTACGAATCAAAGACATGCAACTCCTGAAAGAAAAGTCCATTGTGAAAGACTCTTGTGTATGAAACCAACTAGAAAACTGCAACTTTTAATTTTCAAAATATCAACATTAATAGTGAACATGGTGTGCACAAGGGAAAAGAGAAAACAAGATACGCACATACATGCAAACAAAAGTCAAAAGAAATAGGCATACGCAGAGAAAAATGGAATTAATTGAGTGGTAAAGCATTTAAAAAGACATTCTGCATTAATTTAATCATAAACCAAATCAAAGCAGCACTTTTCAACTCGCTACTTAATCATGGCCTGAATTCAAGTAACACTTTTCAACTTGTTATTTAAGAGCATTTTGGAATAATTATGGCTATACTGACAAGACCATTACTTGACCTTGACTTTTCTATGGTTGATTTCACATTTGAACACTTCCTTTTTTTTACCTTTCAAATGGCGCATGATTTACTGGTAGTACTTAAAATGTGCTATTTTCTAAAGTACTACGTATTCATGGTTTGAAAAAGCTTTAATCAACAAAATGTAGACGTACTATTCAATATTCTATAAACAGTTCACTTGAAAATCCTTAATCACCGCAAAGATGCCTGGGTATATCAAGAAATTGACATAGATATTACTCATCACTAGGATCATTACTAGGATCATCTCTAGTTCTGTGATCAGATAGTTTCATCCACCACTAAAATCATTCTTACATACAGTGGTATTTGCATAGTTTTCCCTTTAATTACCCAAAAGGTATCAATAATGGCCAAGTTAAAAAAATTGTATTAAAAGCACTGATTAATGCTATAGTATTTAGTGTCAGCTCTGCTACTTAGGTTAAATAGGAATTTAGATGCAAACTAGAGGGTTTTTTTAACTGGGTACTTCCACCAAAAAGTTTATTTACAATCAGGAGAGCATTCAGCAACACCACAAAAGACACCTGATGCAGCTGATGAAGGCAAAACTGACATTTTTAAGTAAAGCAATTGATGCATAAAGAGTCATCAGCATATAAGAATCCTCCCAGTCTTACCATTCTCTTTTGGCGCATCTCTATTTCTATGCACTGGTTGGAAAGCTGATGACCAGAAGACCCTAATATTTTGGCTGATCCATTACTAG
>NC_087211.1:49322329-49383372 GCF_015104395.2 Macrobrachium nipponense | reverse complement strand
GATGTGCAGCAGTTAAGGAAACTTTTATTTTATAAGTATCTTTGGGCAAAATTTGTTTCTCCATGTACATCACTGTATAATATTTCATTTGTAATTCGTTTATCATATAGAGTTTGTCACAGGAACATATTATTTTAACATTACTGCATGTAAATAAATGTGCTGTATGTGTATATATTTTTAGAGTTGACTTCTTAAGAGTTGCTCTTGATGTTATTGATTTAGTAATGTATTTTTGCAATCATAATTTTATCATTAATGCCATTGGTATTCTTTCTTTGTCATTTTGGTTCATTATTCCTAAACTGGAGTCAAGTTACCTACCGTACCCAGGATCATTGGTGATAGTTCACCTGTGGAAGAATTCTTATCGGTGTACTTTATATTAATCATCTTCAGCTTTGCCAGATTCAAGTATTATTTTAAGAGAGAGTCTGGGTTCTTAGCATAGCGCTTTATTTCTTAATATTTTCCTCAAACTTATTTTTGTATTTCCTTGCAGAAGAACAAAGTTTGTCTTTAGACGTGGAAGGGGAACGTCTTACACATGTCACACAAAATCGTCCAAAAGGTCCATCCAAGAGAAGACCACCTTCTGGCTTATTTAAAGAAAATGTAAGTAGTGTTTTTTGTAAATGGTAATTTTTAAGTGACACTTTTCTGGCATTAAGCTTGCAACTGAATACTCTGTAACATATTAAGTCCCACTACATGTCTTAAGTTACCATTTTCAGCTGTGTATATGACCAGCAATGTATTAAAATTAATGTAAACAATTTCAGTTTCTTTTTGTCAAGCCCTGTTGCCAGGAAAGTTTTTTTTCTACCAAATGTTGCGCATAAATAAGGCATTAGCAGCTTGCATGAAAAGCATGTGTTTAGATTTATGGTGTGTGATACTGCAAGTATTGTTGAAAGTTAATTTAGTAACTGCATAAGTATTTTTATTGATAGTACAGTAGTGGCAAGTAGACCAGCTGTTTTATCACAATGAATAAATTACAAATATAACTTGAATCCAGTTTGTACACTTAATCATGTAATTTGTATTTTATAGAGGAAATGTGTTCGATGAATATCACCACCTACATCTGATTTCTAAATGTCTGGTAAAATATGAATGCTTATAGATTATCTTCTTATGAATTATTTGTAACCTAAAATAATGCTCTTCATTGTGGGAAATATTTAATGTTATCAGCAAATGGTGATTTTATATTTACCATTGGAAAGAAGATTTTTTGCCTTCATGTAATCATAATTTTTACATTACAAATGTGAATATGCATGCAAAATATTTGTATAATTGGCATGTCACAAGCATGGGAAATATTTGGAACTTAAACCCTGTGATAAAAGCAAATGCAGTTTACCAGAGCTAGTGAAGATTGTGGAATGGATTTCATCTGTCTTTTGCATATTGACTTCATATATAAAATAAATGTTACCAGAAGGAGTGTCCAATAGAACCAGCTGGTGTAGCGGTAGGGTTGTATTTCTTCTCTTATATCATTATTTCTATGTTACCTACGCTGATATTTGCTGTCGATTTTGTATCATTTCTAATTACCGAAATGAATTAAGTGAAGCCAAGGGTCAAGAAACAAGGATTTTAACTGGGAATCAGGGGTGACTTAAATAATCAGAATCGTAGTTAGAGGGAAACATAAATACATACTAGTGGAAATATGATAGAAATTAAATGCTGCTGAACTGTAATATGGTAATAGATTAAAATAGTAGAATTACACATTATATTTGCCACAAATTACATTTATTCATATAATTCTGCATGGTAGAGTAATATTAGGGAGAATTATTATAATAGAACATATGAGATAGTGATGTGTGAAAGTTGATAGACCATTGGAACGTTACTGTTCTTGTTTATACCTAGAAATGCAGTACGCTGTTGAATTTGCATGTGCAGTGTAAATCTGTAGTTATTTGTTTTGTATTTGAAGTACTCTGAATGTGTGCAAGAAAGGATGTAAGATATAGTACAAAAGAGTAGGCCGCCTGAATTAAGAATGGATATGGACAGTGAATGAATTTTTAGTGCTGTGTGGCAGTATATAGTTGAATAGGGAGAGTTATGTTAACAGTGCACTGAATTTATACCAACAACAAATACAAACCTTTGTGCTGTGTAAGCGTAAATTTCTAGATTGTAAAATGAAAGGCCATTTAGAATACCAAGAGCATATTTTAATGGTGAATAATCCCAAAGGGGTTCGATTCAGCAGACCTTATCCTCACTTTTGTTCTATAACATTATGACTATAGTAAAACATGAATCCAATGTGAACAAGATAGCTTAGGTTTCATTAACTGCATTTTATTCTACCTTGGATTTTGTAGTTAATAGTTTTTCATTGTAATAGTCCATACTCTGTTTTTGTAATAATAAATAAATGTTTAATTGGTATATATCATGGCTTTTGTACATGTTGTGGAATCTCTCTTTTTCGTGCAGTGAATCTGCAATAGAATATTTTTTGTGTATTTGTTCACTGGTGGAGCAAGTAAGCTAGAAGTTTTGTTACTACTTTTTATATTTTATTACCTCCTGTGTACTTTGATCTCTGTCAAAGGGTTTTTCATTTTGGATTTGCTCATGTCTATTTAACATCAAAATAGCAAATGGATTTTTCTGAATCTCTTAGTAGTTTTGTTACATAATTTGAGCTAAAATGTTGTATTGGAATTGTTTTTATACCAATTCAGATGAGTTTAAGAAATTGTCTTCACCATATAGGAAGTGACATTGATTTCAAGTGTAAAACATCCAATCTGCTTTAAAGACTATATGTATTTAGCTTTGTATGAGCTGATGCTATTATCACCTATTTGATGACAAAGTTAACTGTCCAGAGATATCATCAACGCAAATGCAACTCACACTGACCTGCAAAAATACGTATACATAACTCGCACTAGATGTACAGTGTTTGCCTGTGCGTCAAAGCAAGTGAAGGCAATTCATATTGACGTTCAGGTCAGCCAGCTGTAAAGTAATTGGTATTTTTCTCCTAATTTCAAGTAATTTATCAAAGCAGCTTTTCTCCCGCAATTTCATTTAAGTAGCTTTTTGGTCATCTGGAGGAAAGTTTCTGTTCCCTGGCTGTAGTCTCATTAAAATCTCACCTACCTAAACTGGAACTGAGCCCTTCATCACCAAGAAATCTCTTTGGGTCATTCCTCCCTTGCTGATGGTGTTGTTTAGTGATGCTGTAATGGGGAGGTTGTAAGCCCCTCTTTATATGTACCTCTTTGTTGGATTTGAAAGTTGTTTTTATAGTTTAAACCTTTTAACTAAGGAAGGTTTACGAAACCAAAGATAACTTCAGTAGCTATTTGAAACATTAAGGAATTAGTAGACATGAAGCATTGAAAGATGCCAGTTCATGAATGGATGATTGAATATATCTGTGCTGTTCAGGTTGTGGAATGTATTGCAAGAGACCTGGGTCGTGTAGGTTAAAATGCTCCCATCTCGCCATAAGGAATAATTGAATACCAGAACAGTCCTCAGTAATACTGTCACCTTTTATCTATTGGCTGAGAGAGATTATTCAGAGGTTCTATCAGTCAAAATGAGTGATATTCACACTTGGGTTGTTATTATCTGCTGTACAAAATACTTAATCGTTTGCCCTCTAAGTCTGGAGAGATAACATAGGCTAGTCTTTTGTGATACGAACTGGAAGAGATCTGTACTTAACTCACAAGTTATGGTAACATTCTCATGGCTTACCTGCAGTTTGTTACTCCAAAGCAATATGTACTTGTCTAAGAAAATTGATAAATTCATGGTCAAATTTATATAAATATGTAGTCTCTTTACGGGTTGCAGCTTATGATGCGTATTGTGTAGCAAACTGTATGTGATATTTCGTTCTTGGCTGGGTTTTTTAAATTCCGGGCTGCTTTGTTTTCTTTTATATTTTATATGTTCCCCGTTGTCTTTTCATAACCAACTCCAGTTTCTCTCATTTTTGTAACTTTACCTTCCCCTGATCTTCACTTTCATTTAGGAATTAATCCTTCAGACTGTATACGTGTGAATGTCTAAAAATATGACATGATGGCCATAGATACTTTATAGTAATAATGGTAATGAGAAAATGTGAAGTGAAATATGTATGTAACTTTACATCGAGACCTGAGAGTGGTTGTCAGGCTCTGCCTTTACGATAAACTTTTACTGGCAGATGGCCAGCACCATTACAGTTATTAAATGTAATATGCGTTTTCACATACAATCTAGGATTTTATGCATACATAAAACAGTGGTTTGCATGCCTCAGTTTTCTTCATATATATTTAAAATATTATGTACAAAATCATCATTTAGTGACAACAGCTACCATTAAATGGAAAAATACCCCCTTAACAATCTCTGTAGTACTGACCTGTTGCTTGTTAGTGCACTGGTGCCCTAAGTACTGTAGTATTTTTGCACAGCCACTCTGAATCATTTATGCTTTGGTAGCCTTCACCAAACTGCTATATCCTGTCAGTGGTAGTATGTAATTTGTATATAAGATATAAAGCAGGACTATTTAGAAACATTTTGAACTATTTTCTTTACTTTTTCCCTCATGCACATAGTTATTGTTTTCATTTCTATCACCCACCAGACTATGATAGGATCAACAGTCTCTGTACATTACATTTATAGATTTCCACTGGGATACATTTATGCTTACTCTACTCATCTTAGTTTTTTCTTTCCAATCAAGATTGAAGCGACATGTGAATGAATGTCATAAAAATTCTTTAAATTTGTATATTTTGTATTGATTCTGTAGTAGCACCCACCTCTGTACCAGCTGGTGTGGGGTCCTTGTTTTATTCTGAACATTTGTACATCACGGTTTCTCTCTGTGGCACAGATGAAAAACCAAAACAGCGCCGATTCTGACACCCTGCCCCCTACACCTGAGGATGACCTAGACGATGTTGTAAGTCCTTTATCAAGCTTATTTGCTTATAATTCTTGATTATCATGTATTTTAATTTTAGTGGCTGGAACTCTGAACAAGATTACAAAAGTTTAATTAAATCTTTTTCCAAAAAAGTAACTTTAGTAAATTTAAGTTTGAAAACTATAATACATATTATGGGTTGAAGCTTGTATTCAGATTTCTATTTTGCCACATTAAATTCAAGCATGTGCATCTTAATTTTGTTACTGCAAATGCTAACACTCTGTTCTGCACGATATTTATTTATTTATAACCGAAAATTGATTTTAGATCTTACTGAAGTGGTGAAGATTACAGGGATATATTGTTACACAGGTAAGGAATGAATATTTATTATTATAGTCTCATACAGTACAGTATTTTTACTATTTTTATGTATGACACATTGAAAAAGTACTCACTGTTTCACATAATTTTTTTTTTTTTTTGCTTGGAATTAACCCACTAGATTTGAATTCCTTAAGAACTGGGAAGTATTTATTTTCATCTTGCTTATGTTTATGTACTTTTCTTAGTTTGTCTTGGTTTAAATTCTTTTGGAATCCCCTGTGGTATATAAGTTTGGGGCCCATCGTTTTATTTAGTAAACATTTGCAGTTTTAATTTTATTTATATATTATCTCATGGTTATCTAATGCTGTATTCCATTTTGTTAGTACAAAACTTTCTAACCATTAATTTTACTAACAGGCTTCTTTTTCTTGGATTGTCTTTCTCTTAACTCAGGTTTTATTGTAAAAAAACAAGTATGTATAAGACCCTGTTCAGCTTCCTCAAATACATTTGTTAATCATTTTTTTACTTACTGATATAGTATTTTCCAGTGTCATAATTTGCATCAAATGATACTATTTGCAATATCAAGAGTGCAGAAGTTTTATATTTTACTTTTTTAACTTTGTTAGCAAATATCTGCTAGTTCAAATGATCCGGTGCAGAGTTTTTTTTTTTGTAAATGATATATCCTTATTTAAGTGATAAAAGTCATTTTTTTAGTTCTATGCAATTATAGAAACCACATTTAGAAAGCATTTTTTTTCATTTTCATAATTACGTATGATATGGGACACCTTTTGAATTAAAAGACAATTGAAACTTTTTCTTTCTGGTTTTAGATATAACAGGGGAACATTTGCTTCCTTAACCCTTAAACGCCTATTGGACGTATTTTATGTCGAGATAAATTGTCTTTTGGGTGCCGACCAGACGTAATTTATGTCGACATAGAAAAGTTTTTTTAAAAATTCGCGGAAAAATACTTATAGGCCTACCAGCCGAAAACTTTTGAATCATGCACCTTGGGGGATGCTGGGAGTTCACGGGTTACGCAGGCGCGCAAGCGCGAATTTCTTTCTTATCGCACTAAAAAGTATCAGTGATTCATCTCGGAAATTATTTCGTCACTTTGACATAATTTTTGCACCATTTTAAATTAGTCGTTACATGGAGTATTATATATGAAAAAGTGCACATTTTCATGTAGAATACAAAAAAAATACTCATGATTGTAGCTTTTATCAGTTTGGAAATATTTTCAAATAAATAACGATAAGTGCCAAAATTTTAACCTTTGGTCAACTTTGACTACCGAAATGGTCAAAAAACGCAATTGTAAGCTGAAACTCTTATATTTTAGTAATATTCAATAATTTACCTTCATTTTGCAACAAGTTGGAAGTCTCTAGCACAATATTTCGATTTATGGTGAATTTATGAAAAAAACTTTTTCCTTACATCCGCGCGGTAACTCTTCCGAAAAAATCATAAGTGTGATTGTCGTAATGTTTGCACCATTTTAAGTTAGCCGTTACATAAAGTTTTATATATGGAAATGTGCGCAATTTCATGCACAATACAACTAAAAACAACCCATGGTTGTAGCTTTTATCAGTTTTGAAATATTTTCATATAAATAACGATAAGTTCCAAAATTTCAACCTTCAGTGAACTTTGACTCTACCGAAATGGTCGAAAAACGCAATTGTAAGCTAAAACTCCTATATTCTAGTAATATTCAATCATTTACCTTCATTTGCAACAAATTGGAAGTCTCTAGCACAATATTTCGATTTATGGTGAATTTATGAAAAAATAAAAAAAACATTTTCTTTACGTCCGCGCGGTAACTCTTCCGAAAAAATCATACATGCAATTGTCGTAATGTTTGCACCATTTTAAATTAGCCGTTACATAAAGTTTTATATATGAAAATGTGCGCAATTTCATGTAAAATACAACTTAAAATAATTGAAGGTTGTAGCTGTTCTCATTTTCGAAATATTTGCATATAAATCACGATAAATAGAAAAAAACCACGTTCGGTCAACTTTGACTCTACTGAAATGGTCGAAAAACGCAATTGTAAGCTAAAACTCTTACAGTCTAGTAATATTCAGTCATTTATCTTCATCATGAAACAAATTCGAAGTCTCTAGCACAATATTTAGATTTATGGTGAATTTAAAAAAAAAAAACTTTCCTTCCCTTCGTCGCATTCTCGGAATATTTGCTCCGATTCATATGCGTTTCATAGAGTTTTATATATGAAAATGTGTGCAATTTCATGTAAAATACAACAAAAAATAATTGAAGGTTGTAGCTTTTCTCATTTTTGAAATATTTGCATATAAAAAAAAATATATAAAAAAAATTAGACATTTGGTCAACTTTAACTCGTCTGAAATGGTCAAAAACTGCAATTGTAAGCTAAAACTCTTACAGTATAGTAATATTCAGTCATTTATCTTCATTTTGAAACTAATTGGAAGTCTCTAGAACAATATTTAGATTTATTGTAAACTTTTGAAAAAAACATTTTTTTACATCCTCGAGTTACGAATTCATGATCATTTTGTGATAATATTTTCTCTGTGTTGCTTTGATCGTTTTACAATGTGTTATATACCAAAATAATCACAATTTAGTGTACAATACAACAACAAAAAATTAACTCTTTAGCTTTAACCGTTTTGCTCACAGCGCGATTTGAATACTATTATATGTGAAATTTTGTTTTTGCGCTATCATATATTGCATTATTTATATATGGTAATTAATTTTTTTATTTCTGATTGTTGCATACTAAATTTCAGGCAATGACAAAAAAAGGAGCCAAAAATGAACTCTTAATCTTGAAAACTAAGCAGGCTGTGATTTTTTTAAAAAAATATTTTTTCCACTTCAGCGCTCACTCCGAGACCCCCTAGGCATACGGGAGACGATTTTTATTATACCCCTTAGGCGTTTAAGGGTTAATTGAATTTTATTTCTAAATCTGAATATGTAAACGAGATACCTTGAATGAAGAGTGTAGTTGTTCTTGTTGTGTTGATGAGAGTTCAGCAGGTAATTATATATAGCATGTGTTATATAATGGCAGATTACTCTGATTATGATATTTAGAATATATATTTTAAATGTTGATTTAGAAGATTTCTGATGGTGCCTTCATTTTAACATTTGCTGTGTCATGTATTGTGAAGAACTATTAAAACTTAGTAAAATGAAAATATTGAGAATTTACAAGTATGTAGGTAGTATCTGGTTATATTGAATACCTAGTAATATTACTGGTCCATCTGTCATTCATATAGAGGGTTTGATGCTGATTAATAGATTTAAATTTAATTTTTATTTGTGAAAATATCAGCCCAAAGTTGCATAATATTTCACACACCTTGACATGGTCAGTCAAGTACCGAAGTAATTAAGAGAAATTCTTAAATAGCCAAGTATGGAGGGACTAATGAAATGAATAAAAAAAAGTTATAGTAGCATGCTGGTGACCTACAGAAAATATTTTAGTGCTGTCAACAATTTGTCCAACTGGAAATTGTAAAATATCAGAACTTTAAGGATAATTGTATAACTTATGATTTTTTATCTGGAACATTGGCAATTAACAATAATTCCTTGAACTTTGTAAGTTGACGTTGTTGGACATGAGCCTTTTCTAATTTTCTTGTTCCTGGGAAAGTACACAATACATACTTCCATTGGTAAATTATGAAAAAATGTAAAGCGTGTAGAGTGCCTAAAAAATGTGTTTTGATAATGTGAGGGATGCTTGTAGACAATGTTCAAATGGTTTTCATTACTCTCTTGTTTCAGGAAAGAATGAAATTCTATATCATTTGTATTCAAAATATACGTACTGTGATCTTGAAAGCAGCTCTCTCACTATTTAATTGGTAGTATATCTTTCCTACCTAAATAGATAGACCTAGGTAGGACTGTTAGACATAAAGGGTAATGCTTACAGATCATTCAAGTCAAATTTATGTACATGGTAAAAAAATCGGTGGCATGTAAGTTTTTTATTTCTCTTTAGATTGATGGGTTTACTTATGGTTGACCAAGTAAGTGAAATGTTTCTACTTGCTATGTATAGTATACTATATAATATTTTTAATAAGTGAAAGGGAATAATAAAATGCTGACAAAATGTTTTAAGGTGTAATTTTGTCAAATTTACGTGTAATTGTCAGCTGCTTATATTGTCATTAATGACTAACCTTCAAGAAAATTTATTGACAAATCCAGATACGTATTATTTTAAAAAGAAGTAGTAAATGTTAGAATTAGAATAAAATTTTCAAGAGGGTCGTACTATGAATATTACATTTATAACTTCAAATGAAAGTGAACTGTGATGTAAATTTAACTCGTTTTGTAGTTCTGAGTGAACATTTTATTTGTCACAGTAAGAAAAACTAATGTACATAATGCGTTATTAAAAACCCATTTTTATTATGATGGAGTATTCTGGGCTTTTTATGTAAGCAGTGTTTTTACATACGTTGTGTGAGGCATGTGGACGGGAGGGGAATGGCAGGACATGGTTTCATATTACACCAGATATCAGATGTCAGACTAGTACATATATGGTCGTCGTTGTACCTTATTAGTAGTGTCTCTCGAGAGTGAGGTGAAATTGTCATCATTACTTCTTATTCTGTATATATGTTTAATATCAAATGTTTTGTTCATGAAACTTACCTGTCAGATATATATATAGCTGTATTTTCTGAAGTCCGACAGAATTTTAAAAACTTCTGACACACGCAGTGGTCGGCCAGGTGGTTAGTACCCATTCCCGCCGCTGGGAGGCGGGTATCAGGAACCATTCCCATTTTCTATTCATAATTTTTCTGTCGCCGGTGCTGAAAACACCTGTTTTCAGTACCTCCGTCTTAGGATTTTGGAAACTTCATTGCCGCTAAGTATCCTAATTGTCTTTTGATTTATTTACTTGGATTTGTGGCTAGGCATACGCTATCTTAAATTGATTTGAATTTGATTCATTTTTGCTTAAAATATCTGAATCTAGTTAGGCTAGTTTCAGACGGGGTTGTCTGCAAAGATAGGGTGTGGCTACCGAAAGCTTCGGTAGATCCGCACTTGGTATGTACGAGGGGTATGGGTCTTCCTTCTTTGTTGAGATTTGTCATGTAAGGAGTGTGAGACTTTGTCTATTCCGTAAGGAAGACTTATGATTCGTATGTACGCAATTAATCAGTAAACATGTCTAATTCCGTAAGGAAGACGTATGATTCATATGTACGCAATTAATCAGTAACAAAAGTCAGGGTAGTGAACCTGCTAACCTTCCTGTAGACTTTATTTTGCCTAACCCTGTAGTATGGCCTACGGGCTATGAATATGTCTACGAGAGGTGCTCGCTCTTCTTCATTGCTGTGAAGTGCTACTTCTGTAATTGTTACTCCTAACCCTGCAGTATTGCCTTCGGGCCCTAAGCAGTGTCTGTAGAGGAATTGCCCTTTCTCTTATACTCTTTCGATTCGTAACTTAGAATCGAAAGTGCTTGCTTTAGAGAATAAAAGTGAAGTGCAGAAGTGCAGTGATACCCCTTGTGTAGTGGAGGGTGCGTCAGATCGGCCTCGTTTCGCCTCTAGGCCGGGACCTCTGCTTGACTCCCAGGACCCGGGGAGGGAGCATGTCGAAAGCCTAAGGAGGGTTACAAGGAACCCCCACCGATCTGGCGTGCCTTCGGCAGTTTCTGATGAAAATCCCCAGACTGCCAAAGTGCTGTGCGCGTGCACGAATCCTGAAAGTTTGCTTCTTGTCCTCCGAAGCGTCCTCTCCGTGCAGGGGTTGGAGCTTTCGGAAGGACTCGCGCCCTCTAAATAGAAGCTTTATAGAAGAGGACGCTTCACGTCCTCTCTCTCTCTCGTTATGCGTTTCAGTGAGAAGTAAGAAGGCGAACGTCGCCTGAACTCGTGTCCGTCTTTCCACCGAGAAATACGTAAAAGAAGTCATAGTAGCAGGAAGCTTTTGAGAGCGGACGCCTGGGACGCTCGGATGGACTCCAGGCGCACGCGGGTGCACGCCAAGCGCGCTCTGCGCACGCCAGTGGACGCCGAGCGCGCTCCAGTGGACGCCGAGCGCGCGCCAGTGGACGCCGAGCGTGCACCAGCGCACGCCAGGTGTGTCGCCTGGCTGAACGTTTCTGTTGAACTCTTCAAGCTCTTGTTTCAGATTTGGGCCTAAAGAATTTTTACCTCTACCTTCGGTGATACCTTCTACCTCACCTGCAAAGAATGTGAAGTAGGCAGTGCTTCGGAGGAAGCTTAAAGTGAACAGACAACTTCTTCTCTTCGAAACCCAGCAAGACATCGGGTTTCGTGAATTCAAGAGGTCTCTGTCAATTAATATTGCTTTTCGCATAGGTGGATGGAGTTAAGGAAGATCTCGTTTGCTCTACCGCAACCTTTGCCATTCTGCCAATAAATTTAAGTTGCCACTACCGCAGTCAAGACTTTGCGATAAGGCAGTTACGGGTTATGTAAGGCTCGATGTCCTGCACGTCAGGACTCTCGGCAACGTTCAGTAGGATTCTTGCAAAGGCACTCATCAAAAGGACGCTCTTCAGGAAAGCGCAAGACAGGACTTCCTTTGCCATACTGCCAATAAAGCTTTAGCAGGCATTAGTTGTGATACGGGAGAGGAAGCTGGTTGGAGAGTTTCTTCCTCTTCCCAGGATAATTTTCCAAGCTTTTTAGCCCATCTGAAAGGGTTTTTCAGATGATAGATTTTGTTAGTTTCTAGTCGGGACTACGCTGCCGAATTGAACATCGTCGTCCTACTTGCCGTAAGCCCAATCTCTTAACAGGATTCTTGCCCCTTCCTCGTTTGAGACGGGAATCGGAAAAATTAAATGCTCGACTCCCTGGATTACGTTTTGTCAATTGAGTGACTTTCCCCCATTGACAATATACTTTCGTTTTGTCAAGTAAGTGGGTATCCCCTCTTTGACAAAATATCTCTTTGTCCCGTAAATGGGTTAGTTCTCATGACAAACATCTCATTAACTTGATATTGCGTAAGCGAATAAGCTCTTATTGACAAGATTCGGAAGAGCTCTCATTCGTCATTCGCAGACTCGTACAAGAAATAGACTTGTAGACTACGTCAATGAACGCTTATGTCCAATAACATAAGAAGCTTGAGCTGACTGCTTCGACTGCTTCGATTCTCTTAAGTTTTGTTCATGAAACTTGCCTGTCAGATAGTATGTAGCTGTATTTCCGAATTCAGCTATATATATGTCTGCCAGGTAAGTAGGAACAAACTTTATTGTGATATAATTTCATTTTTTGCCTTGCGTTATTTTACTTCTGGTTGGTTCAAGTCCTATACGCTTGCTGTAGTTACCTCTTCGGATGGCAACCGAGAGGTCTATTGTCTATTTTAAGGACATTTAATCGTTACTCCCTACAGCCTAACAGGAGTTTCCGATTTATCTTTTACCGTTGTATGGTAGTGTTCTGACGACACAAACGCATCTATATATTTAGCGTTTTCTGTTTCGCTTAAATATACCAGCTTGAGAGTCTTTCTGCTCAAAAATAACGGACCTATTTCTTCGTAGAATAGGGTAGCTGGCAACCCAGACATAAAGTTAAGAGACGACGTTCGTAAGCTGCTTGCTGCTGCTGTCACGCTGTCTGTCCTCCAGTCCAACTGTCCAACCGAGCCAGTATTCAGTAACAGATCGTGCGCTGTCATGCGCGGTAGGTTACGTCTCTCTCTCCTGCGGGATTGACTGACTAACCGTATCTCTGTGCTGACGGTTACGTCTCTCCTGCGGGATTGACTGACTAACTGTATCTCTGTCCTACAATCACGGACTTTAGCCTAAGATTGAGGGGATTTCTTACGTGAATGAATAAACGTTGCATTCGTTTTGCCTTACTATGTTCAACAGAGTTATCTCTTAATCCTTTCGGTGCTCGTTACCGCACGGTATGGAACTACGAGTCTACCGCAACATTGCACTTTTATTTGCTCTCCTGCTTAGGCAAAGCGCAGCCTTATTTAGGGAAGTAAGCATACTCGGGGAGGGAATGGATGAGCTTGCTGGGGACCATTTCCTTCCTGAAGAAGTTTGTTTCCCCGAATAGACTGCAATTCAGACCACAGTTTTTTCCTACCGGGAAACTGAAATATTATTCAAGATCTAGCAATGATTCTGAACATCTCTCAGTGCGTCTATCACCTGAGGTGATAGAAAGAAGGTGCCGGACATCTGGATAGGGTTTCAGATGTCCTGGATCTTAATCTGAAAGAAGTAAAAGCGATTCGGTAGTCCCTCCAGTCCTCGAAACGAGTTTTTGGGAACCAGTGGTCCAGATCAACTCTGATATTCCACAGCTCTCATATATCTTAAGAAGTATCTTCTCTCGGTCCTTGTTCGAGTTTACGAGAAAGAGCCTATTATAACAACAGGCGTAAAATGTAACGATCCTCTACAGGTTCGTTACAGGATTGCAAAAGTCCGTACGAATCGTCTCGATCGACGGCAGCAACTATTCACTTCCGAGTGGAATCTTTCTTTAGAAGTAAGTTGAGAGTTGTGTAGACATTAGGGACGCCCTTTCATTCTTCTCTTCGATATGTTGAGGACGAAGAGGCGGCTTCTTCTCTGCTCCCTTATTCTCGATCCGGGATCGGTACCATTAAACGCCATCCTATGATATTGAACGGGGATGGATGTTTAGTCTCTTTTTCCCCTTTTTCAATCGCTTAGGAATGTAATAAGAGGATTTATGACGTCACAGGGAGCGACAATGACGCTGATCGCCCCATGTTGGCCTTCAGAATCCTGGATTCACAGAGGTCACATACTTCCTAGTTCACTTTCCAAGGACCTTTTCCGAGAGAGTCGGTCTACTCTAACTCGAAAGGTACCTATAACCTCTCCGCTCTGAGTCTGACTACGTTCAGACTATCGAGAGGTTGACAGGAATAAGATTACCGTCTTCCTTTTCCGTCTGAAGAATGGGATAAGCTGGCAGTCACAACTATTAAAGAATATGCAAATATGTTGTTGACGGCCTTTGGGCTCAGAGATTTGCGTCTGTCAAACAACAAAGCCCTTCACGATCTTTGAGTTCTGTGGAATCTCGAAACTGCGCTCACCATCTACTTTTGTCTCACCTGTTTTCTCGGAGTCAGACACTCGTGCGAGATCAGGCGACATATAGTAGCCCTGAGTTTCTTGTTGACGAAGTCAGTTGCGTTTATACACCCCCGATGATCGTGTAACATGAGACCAGGTTGGACTGTCAGGCATTCTTCCTTCGGGACTGAATCGCCTTTTTGCTCCTCGCTCCTTTCTCCTGGCACCAGAAGCTCGAGTCAGGAGTTGATTCGCTGACGACGTTGGGTTGCGTTGATACACCCCCAAGGTTTGCTTAGATTGAATCGCCCAGGCAGTCCAGACACTCATCCTTCAGCGAAGAATAGTGCCTTATGGTCTTCAGGGTACAGCCTTGCTGTCCTTGATTCGTCTGACTGGTCAACTGGTCGGTCACCTGACTTTAGTACAGACGGACTGACTGTGCATGTCCAGATCGAAGCTTTCAATATGGAACTTAGACGTAGTCTGAAGTTCTTGATGTTAAAGCATTCGAACCTCTCCTACCTGTTAACTTTTTGCATGTGATCAGGAAGGCCTTCTTCTAACCACCCTAGATACGACAAAGAGGGTTAGTGAAATTTTAAGCCATCGTCACAAGGTTTGGCTTTAGAGAAGACAAGGCGGTGTGCTCTCTAAGCCTTCCGTTGTGGCCTAAGAATGGAAACCCGTTTTGTCCTTGGGCCAGGAGCTTTGGAAGCAAGGAAATGGCACAAGTTAGTGGGCAGGAGCCAGAGAGTGTCCTGTGCCCTGTCGGGTCTCTCAAGTTTTATCTACATAAAACTCAAGAAAGTCGAAGTCATTCGGGCAATCTGCAGTGTTCCGAAAAAGACCAGACTTGCCCATATCGAAGAACACCCTGGCTTTAGTGTTTAAGGAGTTCTTTCAAAAATTGCTCCTTCATTGTGTTTGCACAAAGATTTGAAATCTTTTTATCTAAATGCTCACGAGGTGAGGGCGCGGCCTCGGAAGCATTTCAACAGAGCATGGCACTCAGTAACATCCTGAGTACCATGTTTTAGCGAAGCAATTTCTGTGTTCACTTCACACTCCCTGCGAGATGTGAAGATGGCATATGAGATCTGCTGCTCGCTAGGCCATACGTGTCTGCAGACACAATCTTGGGGGCAAGAAGTACCACTCATCCTATCCTGTAGAAAATGGTTAGGAAGAGCTCTTAATTTAGTTGATGAGTCGCCGACAACGGCGACTTCTTAACTCTTAAGCCTTAGTTAAAACACCTTAACTTTGGCTAGGTTGGTCAGGTGGTGATATATATATATATATATATATTTATTTTACTTCTTAGCCCTCATGGTATGGTCAATATGGTCTAGTCACGTCGTGGTCTCGCCCCTGTTGACAGATCATCTGGAGTGCACCAGCTATATAGGTCTCTACCTCGCTGGCAACTCTAGTAGCACAAGCAGACTTACGTGGCAGTAACCACGAAGCCAGCTATGCTAACAGGTGGAACCAAGATGTAAATCATCTGCATGCATTTGTTTCCTAAAATCCTTCTATTCTGTCCCTTCCCACCTCCAAAGGTGGGATTCAGCTATATATATATCTGACAGGTAAGTTTCATGAACAAAATGATATTGTTATGATACAATAAAGTTTGTTCATACTTACCTGGCAGATATATATATAGCTGTATTTTCTGAAGTCCGACAGAATTTTAAAAACTTCCGACACACGCAGTGGTCGGCCAGGTGGTTAGTACCCATTCCCGCCGCTGGGAGGCGGGTATCAGGAACCATTCCCATTTTCTATTCATAATTTTTATTTCCACTGTCCCCTGAGGGGAGGTGGGTGGGTACTTGATTATATATATCTGCCAGGTAAGTATGAACAAACTTTATTGTATCATAACAATATCATTTTAAGTTCTAAAGATGTTTTACTGAATATTTTCAGGGAAGTGAAGATTTTTGTTAGTGCCTCTTACAATGCTTTTAGCAGAGTATTGCATTAGGTTTATTCAGTAACTCTCAATGTGTTTCTTTCATAAGGATTTTTACTGTGTCTAAGTGGAAATGAGATGAAATCTTAAAAAACTGATACCACTTGGATTTGTTCCAAGTTAATTTTATTGGAATAGTATAGCTGTATTGGGGAAAAGTACTATCTGCAAGTGTTTTTCTGTTTCTTTCAGTATTTTGCTACAATATATTCTAGTTTTTTTATTAATTTGAAGAAAATTATAAACATGTTTAACTTAATGGACTGTGTATGTTCAAATTCCAGTATGAATATTTACTGTGAGAATTTAAGAGGCTACGTTTAGTGTATATTATGAGCTAATCTGCAATAGTTGGCAGACTGTGTACAAGTTTTAGTACTTCTCCATAACTAATTTTGCTACCTATTATTTATGTTTAGTTTTTTGAGAACTGTCATTGAGATACTGTTCATAATGTAGGTGTAATTAAGTTTTTGTTCTTCACTTTTCCAAAGGCAAGGTATTGTTTGTTCTGGTTTTTCTGTAAAGTTCAAGGAATCTTAAAAACAAATATACCTAATTCGGGAAAAGTTTAAAATCTAAGTATAATTACATGAAGAAAGAGAAAAAGAAAGAGAAAGCAATGAAATAAGAAAGTATATGTAAATGCAAAATGTAAGATGTTATTAATTGTCCATATGTACTATAGACAGATGAAGTATGGTACTGCATTAGTACTACATACAACTATCCTAGTATATCCTCCCCATAGGGGGGTATGAACTTCATATGTCAATTTCTTGCATACTGCAATGTTATCAATATTAGATTTTTATCCATGTTTTAGGCATCCAAGTGCATTCTTTATCGGTAGCCTTTTTATTTGTCATCATTGCTCTTTTTCCAACTGACTGTCCATTTGCTAGAAACTTTTCTGGGTACTAATACATAATTCATTAACACAGGTGTATTGGAATTATTATAATCTGAACATAATAAAAGGATTTGAAGCTCTGTATTGTAATTGTTTACTTCTCTAGTGATCTGTTTTCTTCATTATGTTGAGATTAATTTTATATTTAACTGCAGGATACCGGTAGTCAACCAAATGGACACAGTCATGCAGCTGATATTCCTCGAAGCCCCAGTGTTCCCTCTTTAGCAGTACAAACCTCCACAAAACCACCTGCCCCTCTTTTGTCTCCTACAAGTGGAAAACCAACTGTGGAACTGAGAAGTAGACATGAAGCCAGCAAAGATGTTCCATGGTTACAAGAATTAAGATTGAATCAGAAGAAGAAAATATCGGGTGTTTTCAATGCAGGTTAGTTTTTCATTCCATTTATATAAATTTTGGTTTTCAGGTCTACGTACATTTGAAGTTGTACGTCAAAATGTGTGAAATACATGAAACAATAAAAAAGCATTTCAGTTCACCATAACTTCAGCCTTCTCTATCATTGCTCATGTTTTCAGAACCAAAAATAACTTGTTTTTTCAAGATTTCAAGGTTTAGCCTATCTTTGCTGATTTATGAAACTCCGAAGCCTAAATTATCTAAGTTCCCAAATTTTTTACTAAATTCATAATATATCAATTCCATTTTTTAATCTGCTGTCAAGTTCAGTTTCATTTTTGGAATTTTGTTGAATACATAACGTAATACATACACAGTATTCTACACTTAAATCTGGAAACAAGGTCTCTTATTAAATACATGTGTGAGTTTTTAATGCATTTATAAAACTGCCCATAACCTACAATGAAATGTAATTATCCATCAGATAAATTGAGTTTGGGTGAGTACATGTAGTGGGAGACCATATGCTTCCAGATTTCAGTGGACAACTATGACACAGTCTGCTCTCAGGCAAACCATTGTACTGTATTAGATATTTCTCTCAATTTATTTAGATTAGATACTCAAGAATTTTTTATACTTAGCTGTGTATATTTGTATGCATGAGGGAGATTTAGCATTACATACATACCTACCTATTGTGCTCAAAATTTCTCTTGTATAATTTGTTATTACCATTTATCTAGTGTTTTGTGAGTGTTCTAGTCTCTCTCTCAAGTGTCTTCCAAGCTTTGTCTCGATCTGTTGGTATTTGTACTAGATCTTTAATGTCTGGTGGAGGCTTCAGTGATGATCAGTATTTTTCTACACTTAACATTTTAGTTTTATTTGGGCTTGGTAGGTGACCCCTTCATGCCCCCTTCCCAAAGTTTAGCAGTACATATTAGTAATATTTTTTTTTATCCTGGCAAGAATTGAACTGGGTCTGAGTCCACCATGCTACCAAGCCAATCAGTTTGCATATATCCATAGTAACAAATAATTTTAGTTTGTGTATCTGATGGAATAGACTTTGTCAAGAACTGTAAACAGCCAAATAGCCTGTTGTTACACGATTCCACAGTAAATTTGATCCATGGGTATTTGACAAGTAACTTGCAATTTAATCCATGTGTACAAAACAACACTTAGAATTGAACTTGTATCATGTGACCATCCAATTTTCAGTAAACAACATACATATATTAGCTCTAAGGAAAACGGCTAAGAAATTAAATTTGGACAGAAAATTCAAAATTATTAGTGTATTTGTAAGTCATAATTTATTAAATAAATTCTGTTGTGACTAATAAGAACACACTTCATACCAGCCCAGTAAGAATAATGTTAGCTTACTTGGTCTGGTTTAAGTGATAAACTGTTATGGATGATTTTGCATTTAGTTTATGAATTTTTTGCATTTACTAAAGGAATAAACAAAGTAGCCAGCAGTTACACTTAAAATATACACAGGTAGGATTGATGGTAATTGTAGCATTTTTAGGAGGATAAAAGGTACACTGATAGCATGGATGTTAAAAGGTAGCATTTTCATTAGAAGGATAATGATCACTGTTGTTGTTAGCTTTATTGCAGAGAAGGAAAGAGTCAGATAATCCCAATGTAGGTTTAAATGTTTGTGTAGTTTTAAAATTCTATTTGTAAAATTTTTTATTTATTTAGTGCATACTTTGTGTATATTTAATGATGCTAATGTGTTTATTCCAGCAGATGAAGTTATGTCAACCTCAGGGCCTTCTGTTTCTTCAAAGCCTGCTGTACCACCACAAAAATCAGATGACAAACCAAATGCAAAGCCTCTCAAACCAGTTCCATCAAAACTTGATGGAAGTGTTTCAGATGTAAAGCCAAAAGTTAGTGAGCCATATATCCCTAGTCCAGATTATGATTCCAAAACATCATCATTGGTGCAGTCAAATTTAACGAAAACCAAGCCTCTTCCTCGTACTCCTTGTGAGCCTAATAAGTTAGGAAATGGAGCCGAATCATCCCCTCCTGTTACCGAACTCAGAAAATTCCCTTCGAATATGGATTCTAAAAAACTCGCTGCCAATAACGACTCAAAGAAAGCTGGTGCCTCACCAGAGGTTAAGGAAAATAAAAGCCCTATTGGGTCACTGAAGGACTCGAGAGACAATAATAGTAGTCAACTAGAAGAAAAAGTTAATGCCATTTATAAGGAGCTCTTACCAAAGGTGAGTTGAAAAAGCATTCCTTACCCTTGCATGTAGAAAATTCCTCTTAAGTTTAGGTGATGAGGACTGTCTAGTTATGTATTTGTCACTTACGTAATTGTTAACCAGTTATGATGAATATTTTGCCTAGTATGCATCTGTTTCCAGCTGGTATACATATGTTTTCCTTGTATTAGCTACCTCAACTTAAGGTGATATTTTTTGTATATTATATACAGTATTTATATAAATAGTATATATCATATAGGTTAATTTGGAACACCATATAGATTTCTTTATGTATTTTTTAATTCTGTACTTGGAAAGTAAAATTCTTTTCTTTTCCAGATGAAATTACTTGAAGAGAAATTAGAAGAGAATCGAAAGTATCATAGTCATTGCATCCAGATGCTCATGACAGAGTTAGATGAAGAGCGTAAGAAACGGGCTTGTATGGAAGTTGAAATAGAGCGATTGAAGAAACTTATAAATCCCTACTCACAAGTGTAGGAAAAATAAAATTGATGTTACAGGATTAAAATTATACCTTCATGATAAACTATGGAAGTAGCATGTGCTTTGACTTTTCTATTCGTTAGAAAGCTCTTGGTTTGACCAAATTTTAGTTATGCTGAATTGGAAAATGTGTTTCCAGTTAGATTTATGGGAATACTGGAATGATAAACATTTTTCAAATAGGAAAAGTCATGCTGGTAAGAAATGTATTAACTAGAAATTTCATTGGATTTTTTTCTGTTGATGGCTTATACAGCAGGGTATATATTAGCAGAATGATTACTGTAAATGTGAAATCCATACACGAATACACACAGCAAGTCATGTTATCCCTTCAGTTTTGCAAACTTCTACATGTACTGTCTGTGTGTCTTGCACTAAGTAGTATTCAAGTATATTTATAACATCAGTAGTACATGCAACTTGGGATTTCGTTTTTCGGTATACTGTATGAAAATGATTCTAATGTGTAATTGGACAAAAATCCAAGTATTATGATGTCATTTTGTTTGCGGTACTTCTTAAGGGTCTTGAGTGGCAAAATTCTTCCTTTAGGAATTTTAAACCTAATTCATTTGCATTTGAATTCAAGGAATATTTTATACCATACTGCATTTTAATAGTTCTGTAGTATGTATTTAATTTTTTAATACAGTTATCTAAGCAGTAAGTGATTAATTATTATAAGCTTTGTTATTTATTTGCAATTTAGATACGTATACAGTACACCAAAATATATTCATTCCATAGTTTTCTGTACAAGTGTAATCTTTAGTTTGGGAACTCATATATTTACCAATAGTCATTCACGTGCCTGTAGGAATCAGTTTTGCACCTGCAAATTAACATAACCAGACAATTTACATAATGTTACAGTTAATATTCTTAATGTCATAAAATCATGTCATTAACATTACATATCTATATTTTCTCGAGCGTGAAGTGATTTTGTAATTAGCATTGAATGGAGCTAAAATGTAGGTGCTTATGCAAGAGAAATTATTGCACAGTATTGATAAAGTGGCTTTTTAAAGCAAATGTTAAGCTAGACTTGCTGGAAGGAAAGAAAGTCATATGTCATGACATATTTTGCAGGGATTTGTGCCATGGTAGTTTAAATCTTATGGTTCTTCCATTTGCACTGAGGAAGTTATTCATGGAAAAGTTTGGAGTCCTTCCATGACTGAGTAAAAGGGTGGTTTTCATAATTATGATTAGTATACTATAATAAGATTCATAAGTATTTAACTAATATACTAGTGTTGTATTTTAGTTGCATATGCCTATACAAGTTAGAAATGACTGATAATACTGTACAGATTTGCAAAACCTCAACCTAGTATTTATGTAAAGTGGATTACAATACCGTTTTAAACACTTCCATTCTATTGAAACTGCTGTACTTGTCTTGTAATGTCTTAAGTTTTAAATGAAATCTTCATACAATATTTTTCTAGTACATGTTTAATATATCAAAAAGTTTTAAGATGTTAATGGTAGTAAGCAGTAGTGAGTTATTGTAGGGAGCTTTATACATTCACTCAAAGGAAATCCTTTGAATTGAGATGTTAGTGCTTGCAGATATGCAGGAGATTTCTTAGAGCTATTTTGTTTTTCCGTCTTAGAAATTATAATGAAAAGTTTTCCAGAAGCTTTTAAGTATTCATTTTTTGTGTACATAATCTACTAAGCTTTTACCTTAAAGTTTAAAATAGAAAAGGCTTTTCATTGGCAATTCTGTTCATCAGCTTTACTGAATTTGTTATTGTATGGTTAGTTTTATAGTTTTGTAAATGTTTCTAGATTCACAGTATATCTGAATAACCTGTATTATCTTCATAAAATTGAGAAATGAGAGTAGTCATTCCATTGTTTCTAGTACTTTGGTGAAGTATTGGTGAGTGCCATCTTCAAGGATAAAAAGTTCTTTGGAGTAGTAAGACAGAATAGTAGCATCTACGTAGTTCACTGTAGTTTTTTAATATAGAAACCACATGAACAATTATTTTGTTAGAAATGTTTGAAAAACAGCTCAATTTGTATTTTAAAATAATGCTATTTAGAGCTGTTGCAGATTTAAATGAGTATAGGCATGCCTCTAATGAAGGACAAAGTAAAACCTTTACATTACCCAAGTATCTGAAACTTTGACTTGGCTTCCTGCATTTTGACCCAGAAACAACTTTTGGCAGTGCAAAGAGTTTTCCACCTATTGCAGCAACTGGTTGTGGACCAGCAGGTCAGTGTTAATATACTGTGTCATGTTACCTTTTCCCCCTCTTTATGTAGGACGTTCCTTTAAACTTGAGTACTTAATAACAGTTGACATAATGGTATTTTTGCTGTACAGGTGGCAGTCTTATGTTTAGTGTACAGTACTATCTTTTAGTTAATACCATGATGTGCTGTTCCCTATCATGTACATTATTTCTCATCTATATTTTGTTTTCCTGTCATTTCAGATACTTTATTGTTAGGGTATTTATGTGTATCTAACTCAGATGATGTATAGTTTCTTTCCTCAAAATCAAGTTGGACCTATTTTTGTGCAAGATATTCAATGGAATTCCATTTAAGAAGTAATTGCTCATTTAGGACCAAAACACACATTCCATACATAGGTTTCCCATCTGAACTTTGCTTGAATATTTTTTTTATCAACTTACCACAGCCTAATCAAAAGTTTTATGCAGATTTGTAGTACTGAATTTAACAGCATAGTATCTGTAATTTGCAGATTACTGCGTAATTTTTTCCATAAAGTGCATTTCTTGCACCTCATTCTAGGCAAATTGGTTCATTTGAAGTATTGTTAGCATTTGTTGAAGTTCAACAAAAGTTAGAGCATCATGTGCGGTGTACTTAACTTACATTTTAACCTAAGCAAAGGAATGATAACATATTTTGATCTCTTGCTTTATTATTGGTTGGCAGTTCAAACATTCATAATTCATCAGATTGGCATAAACTATTGTACATATAGAATAGTAAAATTTATAGATATTCTAGTCATAAGATTTTTCATAATGGAAACAATTGGACCAAATCTTTATTACTTTGTTATTTGTTTGGTTACTATTTTTCTCTGGTTGTAAGATTATTATATATTGACATTAATCTGCTAAATTTCTAATTATTTACTGTAGGTTGTGTTGCCAAGTGCTTCTATGTGTTTGTCAACTAATCATTTGATGTTCTACATCATATAAATTTCCTTATATTTTTTATTACCCTTGGTATTTGATTGTATTATTCTATTCTGCACAATCACTTGTAATTTTATTTAACACTAGTCAGTGTGTAAATAAAGAAGCCTGTTTATATAGTTTTATCACCTCCTCCATGTCATTGTTCCTATTGGGATACAACCATCACCTTTTGTACAGAAAGTATCATTCAGTTCAAACTAGAATGGCCATTGAATCTAGATACCAAGGTAGTTATTAACAGATGGAGATGGGGGTGAGAGGTGGGCAATCCCACACCACTTAACTTATTCCATTGTAAAAGGACACACCAGCTCCCTCTTTCCTTTGCACTCGGGTGGTTTTTGGATGTGGCTGAGTAGCTTACTACCAACATTCCCTTAACCTTTTGTGTGCTCTATGCCTTTAACTTGTGTTTTCTGTGTCCTGCTGTTTCATTTCCTCTTAAGATGACAAAAACATGATCAAGGCCAGTGCGGGGGGATTATGATCAATCATGCAGTTTTTTTCAAGTCTCCCCTATCAGTAGACGTACATGAGATCTATGCTTATTGTAGGGCCATGGATTGTATCCCTGCTTTGTGAAGTGTATGTGATTCTTGTCCTCACTTCAGTGGGAGAAAGTGTATGTGATTCTTGTCCTCACTTCAGTGGGAGAAGTATGGCAAGAGGAGGAAGAGAGCTTGCTGTCCCTTTTCCTACTCCTGGATATTCTCCTAGCGGAGTGAGCTCCCAAAGATCTGCAAAACTTCCTCATCTGGTTATGAGGGAGCCAGTAGAGGTAGTTCTTAATTTTTATTACTTGGATGAAATCTAGCCTACTCTTAATTTTCCAGTTAAGTCACTTGCTTCCTTCCTCACCTCAATGGAGGGAGGAGGAGGGATTAATCAACTGCTGATGTGTCTTGTCTACTGCTGCAGCTGCATGTACAACACCCTCATGACCCTGTAAGTACCAGCTTCATTCATTCCCTGGGTTTTGAAGGTGAATAGGAAGTATCAAGGGAAAAAGTAGAAGGGAAATAGGAATTTTTGAGGGAAAAAGAAAATGCATATCGGCTTCGACAAGATCTTTTACGATGGATGCAAATAGGAAGTCTCACGGGAAAGGAAGATGCATACCAGCTTCAACCAGTCCTTTGATGTTAAGGTAAATAGGAAGTCTCAAGGGAAACAGGAGATCTGTACCAGCTTCAACTAGTCCTTTGGTGCTGAAGGCGAATAGGAAGTTGCAAGGATAAAGGGATATTTGTACTAGCTTTGACCAGTCCCTTTGCTCTGATTGCAAATAGGAAATCTTAAGTGGAAAGGAAGACGCATAGTACATGCCATTCGTCATAATCTTTGCTTTATTCCTTGCCATCATCATCCTAGTCCAGCTCATCTTCCCAACTTGTTTCCTTCCTCTTCCTCATCCCTTGATGCAGTTCTTCCTTGCAGGAGGAAGGAGGGAAGTCCCAGGCCTTTTCCTTGTAAAAAGGGCAACCAGGGATTGGAAACCAGTGATCAAACCTTGCGGCTTTGAATGAGTTTGTTACAGAATCTTTTCAAGATGGAAACCCCACATTTATTTGATTCTATCAGAGAGGGTGGAAATGCCTTCAGTATACCTGCAGACTTCAAATAGTCTTGCTCCCCTCAGGAGTTACAGCCTCCAGACAGGGATTCATCATTGTTACAAAGCCTGTTGCATTTATGTATCAGACAGATGCCTAAAACTGAAGAATGTTCCACATAGTAAGTATTACAATCTCAAAAGAACCCAGAGCATAAGAGAACCAGCACAGGCTTGGCAAGGTTATCAAGCAGATTAAATCAACAAATCCTCCAGAGTAGAATGGCTTCCCTTCTCACTTTACACATGAAGTTAAGGTTGTGGGATTCTCTCTTTTTGTTTGTATGGTGGTTTTTACGTTGCATGGAACCAGTGGTTATTCAGCAACAGGACCAACGGCTTTACGTGACTTCCGAACCACGTCGAGAGTGAACTTCTATCACCAGAAATACACATCTCTCACTCCTCAATGGAATGGCCGAGAATCGAACCCGCGACCACCGAGGTGAGAAGCAAACACCAAACCAACCACGCCACTAAGGCGCTTCTCTCCTTTTGGAAGAACATAGTTTTTCAGGTAATGAGGGCAGGTGTCTGGCTTAGTCAGACTACCTTTACCTCACTCACTTCTCATCTAGAGTACCTTTAGGCTTGGTATGATTTTGGAGTTTATTTTCTCCCTACCTTTTTAAGTTTTTAGCAGTGTTGACACCGAAGTACGTACATCTTGGAATCAGAGTTAGTTAAGTGCATAAGAAGCACTCATCCTAAGTACACAATTCAGAATGCATCATCCTGTTCTTCCTTCCTCTTTTAACGAGGGAGAGGGAGGATACAGTAGAATTTTTTCTGGACCCAGTACTTGGTAACAACTAGTATAAGATGTCCAAATTTGTTCCTTTCTGACCAGAGTTTCTTCTTGTTTCATAGGTCTCTGGCTCATGGCCTTGTGACTTTTGTCAACCTATTCACTAAGCTGGTAGGTGGTTACAGAAATTATGAATCCCTTGGTTGCACACACATCTTGGGCACGACATAATGCCCGAGTAGAATCCAAGTCCAGGCACCAGTAGGGACTAACCCTATCCTAAGGGGTAAATCTCCCAATGTCAAAGGCATAGGAAAAGTGACAGTAAACAGCACATACAGGAGTTATCTCCTGTTACCCTACCCCTTTTTTGCCACCAGTTAACCACCTTGTTACAAAGATTTAATGGCCATTTAAGCTTGTGTTGAAGGTTACTCCTAATTTAGAAGACACTAAGGTAAAATAGAAATCACTTCACAAGATTATTTTTCAGTAACCATTTTAAATAAAAGTATACTATGAAAGTTATAGTAGGTTATAAATGATTGGATACAATGGTTTCAACAATTTTATTATCAAATTAACAGTATATTGGCATTGTGGATATAATTTACAACCTTGAAGCTACACAGTAGCTAGCAGACATTCAAATTCAATTAAAGTTCACTACATAGCCAGTTTTTATCCTTGAACAATTTTATTAATGCTGAACCCAATCCTTATCTATTATTATGACAGGCTCAATTATGTTATTTATGTAAGTTCCTGAACTACAATGTAATAAAAGTTGACCAAAACACTTTAAAATCAACAAGAAGTTAATTTGCCTAACCAAAGGTATTTTAAAACTATTGCGCACAATTGAGAGAACAGTACTGCACCTTTCACTGTTCTCGGCACAAGTTCTGCAGGAACTATGCATTCAAATAATGAGCAGTGAAATTTGGTGGTCTAAAATCCAATCACTATGGTGACTGATTAAACCATCACTTTTAATGGAACATTGAAATACTTGCAGAAGGAAGAAGTGAAATAGGTAAATAATATGGGAAAGCAAAGCAAAGTTAGTGGTAATCACTACACTTTCCAAGGATTCTGGTCTATGCTTCCTAAAATGATGAATCTCATAATTTTTATTCTAAAATATTTAATAACATTTTGAATTATTTTCATTTCCAATGGTTACGTTATCCATTACCTTTATTCAAGCAGATAATTCCATAAAATGCTCAGTTATGTAATAAAGTTAACCCACGGATGAAATGTACAATTATACCCACTAAAACAGTTGATCTATTCCCTACTGATATAAAAAATATGAAGATATTGATATCAAAGTGATATTTATAAAACCAATTACAATATTTAGCAATAACACTGCAAATAAAAAAATATGAAGATATTGGTATCAAAGTGATATTTATAAAACCAATTACAATATTTAGCAATAAAACTGCAAATATTATTGCATTCCTGAAGAAATCTGTTCGAATTATTTCTAGCGCGCACTGATGCAGATTGTAACAAGTATATGTTACCTGCAGTTACCTTCTTTGGATGGAGAATAACCTTCCTTATGATTCTTCTCCACCAAACCATTCCACTATAAAACAGAGTAAAGACCCTCAATTTATCAGTCTTGGTTCACAAAATAATGGATTTGTAGCTTGACTACAAATAGCAAGTCACCAAGATGACAAACCTTCTTTAATAAAATGTCTCAAGCTTTTTCTATATGTGGCTGAAGTTCTAGTCTTACACAAACCTTCTATTATACTTCCCATGCATACCTATAATTAAGATGACATTCATATCACAAGCTTTTCATTTTGAAAATTTACATCCACTTCACGCAATTCTCATCACCTATAATTAAATCTCAAGTGTATTAAAAACTCATTCAGTATCATACTGTACATATAAAAATTCTTGCACCTTTTGAGCCTGGTATTTTTCTAATAAGACACAGCTTCCAAATTTATAATACAAGACTATAAATTATTACTTTAAAAGAACCCAATACTTTATTAATTACACGAAATAACCTAGCTTTTCAAAATGGGCAGACCATCCCTCAAAAGTTCCAAAATACCGAAAAATATCACCGTGCAATATGTCCAATAAAAATTACATCCCTCATTTTTGGCACAACTTTCCTTATATCGACTAACCAACCCATATGAAATTACAGTTACTCACTCACTACTATCAGTGCTTATTTAATTAACTATGAATCTGCTAATATAATTGTAATATTTAAAGGGCACTTATTTAATAAAAAATTTCTGCTATCACCACAAAACTTTGCTTGGCCTTAACATGAAACAAAATGTTGAAAAGTTTTAGTTTTGAACAGGTTGAATTTATCAATCAAAAGACTTTAAGGCACAGAAAAATGCAGGGACCCCCAGAAAAAAAAAACCATGTCCACTTTAGACTAGTTTATCAGCTAAGTAAGCTATTTATGCAGCAAATAAAAAATTTTCTAGACAAAAGCTGGAATAAAAGTGTGTGTGTAACATGTACTAATACAAAAATATATGCCCTGACATCATCAAACAAATCTTCGTTCTTCACACCCTTTAAAAATCACTAAGACATCTTTACTTAAAAATACTTGCATTAAAATTCCCCAACTTTACAACAACCTAGACTCAGTTTCAAGAACAGCAATTAAAAGATTTTAATTAATTTTTTAATCAATCTGACCTATGACTTTTTTTTCTTCTTAGGATACACTAGTAACATATTTGAGCAATAAGGAAATAAAAAAAGATATCTAGCAATAAATACTATACACATATAGCCTTAATACTCGAAGGTAATTGTTTTAGTTTTAAGATATTCATTCAATGCTTCTTCACCTAAATCCTTTCCAAAGCCACTCTGTTTGAAGCCTCCAAATGGTGCTGCTACATCAGTCTTGTTGTATGTGTTGACGAAGCAAGTACCAGCATCAAGCTTCTCAGATACAAGGAGAGCCTTGCTGATATCCTTGGTCATCACTCCAGATGCTAAACCAAACTCGGTATTGTTTGCTCTTTTTACAACTTCTTCAACTTCCCTGTAATAATAATATAATTCAGATGAGAAGATTATGTGATATCTATCAGTTCATTAATCAAAAGAGAATCTTAGTTTCAAAATAATAATATTTTGAAAACTATGTACTACATATGCTGCATTTGAATGCCTGATATAATAATGTACTGTATACTGTACTTTCCTGATCTTTGATCTACACAAGGAGAATGTATTAATCAACAGTATGTACAGAACTTACCCGTTTCCAAATTTGGAAATAATCATTATGGGGCCAAAGCTTTCTTCTTTTGCAATGAACATGTGATCTTGAACATTCGTAAATACCGTAGGGTGGAGGAAGAAGCCAGGACGATCAACTTTCTTTCCACCATACACAAGTGTAGCTCCTTCTTTAACACCAATATCCACATATTCTAAAAGCTTGTCAAAGTGAGCTTTGTGATTCTGGGGTCCATGTGCAGTACTACGATTCAAAGGATCACCAATAACCTAATGAAGGGTTGCCAGAATCCAGTTTTAACATTAAGCCTCCACAATAGTTTTTATAAATATAAGACCAAACTTGATAAAATACCTGTCTCAGTTATGTTACAATAATTAAATGTGTATAATTAATCATCAATTCCTGAGTTGACACACTTTTCAAGATCAGTAAATTAAGATTTCTTCAATGTTACATTAGTGCCTAAAAAAAATATATATATACAGGCAGTCCCCGGGTTACATCAGGGGTTCCGTTCTTGAGACGCGTTGTAAGCCGAAAATAGTCGTAAACCGGAACATCGTGAAAAATCCTAAGAAAACCTTACTTTTAATGCTTTAGATGCATTAAAAACTATGTAAACTGCATTATTATTGTATTTTTCATTAAAAAAACCTTCAAATAATGATTATTGCATTTTTGGTGTCATATTTCTTCTGCCAGAACAGCGTTGTAGGCGTCGTAACCCTGGAAATAACTTCTGATGAATATAATTGAAAAGCGCCTTAACCTCGGAATGTCGTAAGCTGAACCCGTCGTAACCTGGGGACTGCCTGTATATATATACAAAATATAACTTACCATTTTCTTACATTCTTCCACAACTCTCTTGACAAATTCATCATGAATAGCTTCTTCAACAAACAACCTTCCAGCGGCAATACAGTTCTCACCCTTGTTGAAGAACACACTGCTCATACCCTACAGAAACGGAGATCAATACGTATTAGTTTGGTCAAGTGACTTAGTAAGCATGCTAATGAATGAAACAATTGCTTCTAACTGGTGTAAATTTAAGGATGAATAAAGGTTTAACACAGCCCATTTCAGTTTCAGCAAGGATCACACAGACTTTTCAAGTCTGAAGACTAAAATGAAAAACTAAATTACCAGTTGCTTTAGAGAAAACCAACAATCCTGACATTTTGTCCAAGGTTCACTTTTCCTCAAACTCCGAACACCCACATCTTCAGCATATCTGATCTAACAGCAACCAAGTTAAAAAAAATTACACAAAAACAAACTAAAAATTCCCATTTACTTTCTAGACAAAAATGTATTCGGTGTTTTAAGTGCAATAACCTTTTCATGACTTGTACAAATTCATAACTAGTCACATGGATCTATAAATCAAAATCTATGGTACTACTTTATATTAAAACTAATAAATTGGCACACAAAATGTCATGAAATAAGCATGGTTGTTTCACAGGTACAGTATTTCTGAAGTATTCTACTAAACTAAACATCAATGAAATAAGAAAACTAATAAGTTAAACATGACAAATTTTCTAAGACAATTTGAATTTTTCATAGCTACAAACCTGAGGTCTTAACAATAGGATAATTTTCTAGCACCTAGCTGGATCTGGTTAAACAATTGGAGATTGAAAAAGCAAGTAATCTGTGAGATCTGACAACCTGTGTATATCGGGTGAAAACTGGTCAAAGACCGCGCACCCACGCTATTGCGTTTAGTCTTTTTCTTAACCGCCTGGGTGAGAGTCGCGGTTGCCTTCTCTTGGCCTTTTACCCAGTTGTTTGCCCATTTTCGCTATTTTTCTTGTCTGTGTGTGTGTGTGCGCTTGTGTTGTTATGGATTCCTCTGCTTCGTCTCGGCCTCGCCAACATATGTACCCAGGAACTCAAGGTTTGGCAACAGATAACAATCACCATTTTTTGGTACTTTGTACTTCCACTGCACCATACATATTGGAGTTTTTACTGTATTTCTCAGTCATATTTTTTCTTGTAAAATAAAAGCCTATTTGGTACATTAAAGATTCTTTACCAAGTTTCCATAAACTGTGAAACTAAGACTACCAAAATGTTCAAATAAGAGAAAGCCAGTGTATCTAAGGAAGTATTGCACTCTAAATACTATTCACCTCATTACAAGTAGAAGAGTATACTCACAAAGCGAACAGCTTTATCCAAATCACAGTCAGCAAATATGATAAACGGAGATTTTCCACCAAGTTCAAGGGAGACTTTCTTCAAGTTGCTGTTAGCACAAGACCTCATGATAACCTGACCAATTTCTGTGCTTCCAGTGAAGCCCAATTTGCGAATATCTGGATGATCAGCAATAGCCTGACCACACTGACTGCCTGTTGGTGAAAATGTTTCAAATGTATATTAAAGGTACTGCTTTAAAATATTTGCAATGTACATTTGAGACATTTATCAAATTAACTCGACAGAAATTTCATCAGTCAACAAAGTGGAGTAATTACTAATAGCTTTTAAGATTTTCTATCAATAAGACATTTTACTTAGTGACTTTTCTACGAGTTCCATACTAAATTTCATAATCAATCAATCAATAAAATATTTAGCCAGATTAAAAGAAACATGGATTTTGATAAAAAAAAAAAAAAAAAATCCTACAGAAAACTATGAAAATTTCATGTAAAATCTTCCTTTACCTGTTCCAGGAAGTACATTAATGACACCAGGAGGAATGCCAGCCTTTACTGTAAGTTCTGCAAATTTCAAGGCTGTAAGTGGGGATACTTGAGCAGGCTTAATGACTACAGTGTTACCAGCAGCAAGACAAGCTGCCATCTTCCATGACAACATCATCAGGGGGTAATTCCAGGGAGTTACTAAACCACACACACTGAAAATAAGTAAAGTTTGAAGCCAATTAATGTATGCAGAAAACTGGTCATTACCATAAATATGTTGCATTATAAGTAAAGCAAGTAGTCTAGCCATGCTTACAGAATATATATTTCATTCACTACATATATGCTTTCCACATTCATAAAAATTCCTCGTTCAAGCTTACATACTCTGTCGATAGGATAGACAATAGATTAGTTTAACCAGACCTCAGAGCCTAACAAAGGGGTTTTGACGTAGGAAAAATCTATTCTCGGGGTGGTTGTTGAAACGTAACATTCTTGTCTTATGGACCTGGAGGACTTAATAACCTTACTTTCTAAAAGTATTGTATTAGTCTGATTATGCTTATTAAAACTGTTAATTCTTGTGCAAAATCATTTCATATTTCTTGTTCCAATAATCACTTGAAGTTACCTTCTGCTAACACAGCTGGTTACTTATGCTTATCAACAAATTTGTTGTTCTGTGCTCGAGAGGGTTACCACAAGTTTTCCATAACTGATTAATTAAATTCTACAAAAATAAAAATAAAGATCACAACATGGTAACAGTAACTCACCCAATTGGTTCTCTCTTCGTAATGGAAAGATTGTGATTTGGTCGGGCATTATTGATGGGAATGGTAGTACCATGGATCTTGTCACACCACCCAGCAAAGTAGCGCCAAGTGTCAATGCTCATGCCTACATGAGTTTTCAGAGCTAATGTGTACACAGCACCAGAGTCAATACTTTCAATGGTTGCCAACTCTTCCTTATGTTCATCCATGAGGTCAGCCAGTCTAAAATAATAATTTTAGAATGCTTAGAACTAGTATATACATAATGAATGTGCTATGAAGCATGTTCATCAGCAGGTACACATTATTAAAAGTTAAGCAAAACCGCACTTCTTCTGAAATCTTTAACGGACCTTCCGCTTCTAAAAACAAATGAAAAAATAACTACACCATCAGACAGAGAAGTCAATTAAAAAAAAAAATAGTTTAACCTGACCAACAGTCAAAATCTCAACTCATAAGGGGCTGGGAGGAACAGCATAGTGAGAAAAGGACTTCAAATTTACATTTGTTCCTGCGAACCTATTAATCCTAATATGTAATCATTACTGTGAGCAATATTCAGAAAAAATGAGGAATATATACTTTACTTCCCAAGTTTTTATTTAAAGGACTTTAATTTACCTAAAAAGAAGCGTTCCCCTGTCTCTGGCATTCATGCTACCCCATGGGCCCTCATAGAAGGCTTTCTTAGCTGCAGCAACTGCTGTGTTCACATCATCCTTACTTGCACACTGAACCTGTATTAAAAAAAAAGTAAAAGAAACTGTAATGACAATACATAACTTTATGGGTATTTTAGCCTTTTTAATAGGTTGCCTTTCATCCTAAGATAATTAACTTTAAACAATTTCACTGTCATAGAAAAAAGGAGAATTTTCAAGTTCTGAAGTAAATATTTTTTCCACATATCTGGAATGCTAGGATCTATATCTGAATGCATTGTCATCATTAGCATTTTTGGAATTCTACAGTTTCATAAATTAATGAAATATTAAAACAATAAAAAAAAATTCAAAAGCCTTTACTAAACATACTCATAAAATCTACCACAACATTCACAATACCACTGATCTGTCCAACACAGCGTTGCACTTGTGGGAGTTTAAGTTAATCTAAAATAATCACAATAGCATAACTAAAATACAAAGTCCACTAAGTTAAGGAGATGCTGTATTAATGCATAGTGGGCCCACACAAAACTGAATTTTTTCATCACTATGAAGATTTCTTTCCCATGTCCCTATAATATACGTACTTCTGTGACATGGGGGTAATAAAATGGAATTATAAGAAGTGGAATTGTTAGATATGTAAGCAAAAACAGACATCCTGAGCAACATGAACAGAATTAGCCAGGGAAGCAGCTAACTTTAGAGAACATCCTTATTCTCAAACAATGTTGGCATGAGAGGCAATGCACTGTAGGCATTACTTCAGATTCTTTGTAGCGTCCTTTTGGCCCATTGCTATGCCATTTATTCCTTTAATATGCCTCTGTTTATGTTCTCTTTCTTCCATCTTACTTTTCACCCTCTTTCGCAAATTTTTCAACATTATTTTCCGCACTGAATGACCTTATAGGTCCAGTACTTGGCATTTGGCCCAAATTTTATACTCTAATTCTATTACAATTCATCTCTCTTATGCACCATACAGAATTACACATTATAACTGACAGAATCCTTGTACACACAGAAATCAAAATTAACTGAACACCACTTACATCACAGATAAGTTCCTCAGTTGCTGGGTTGATGCTTTTCAAAACCTTACCACCAGTAGCATTAACAAACTGACCATTGATGAACAACTGGTGTGGATACTCAATGTCCATGTTGTTCACGTGCATCTTGATGGCATCGTATTCAAAGACTGGCTTGGTATCCCCACCACGCAATTTCAAAACAACAACCTGCAGAAAAGAATTTTAATGTAATACTATATGAAACAAGGGTGCAAAAACATTACAATTCTTAAAAAGTTTCAAATTTTCTTTGCTTTCTCTTTCTTCATTATATTTTTATATAGAAAAAAAAGAGTAAAATAATATCCTTCACCAAAAATCATACCTGGATAAATTCAGCAAATGTAGTAGCCATGTAAACATCTTCATTTTCTAATGATACTCCAGCAATTTCCTTAACCTCTTCAACAAGCCTGTAAATAAAGTAGTACTGTAATTTAACAGGTGCATGATAATGCATCTGTGAAAATAGACATGTTACAGAAAAATATAGTGCATTACAGTACACACAACTAAATGCTATAACACATAATAGCACTACAAATAATTTTATTGATTAAATCTCTATTTTGAAGAGTAGCACACTCTATTTTGAAGAGTAGCACTAATAGCCTTAAAGTATATTACTGTATAACCAAAAGCCAAACTAAAACCTATAAAACCTCCCAACTTGTTTTTAAACTTTTCTTCAAGAACTCTCATGGCATACTGTTTATGAACTTTCATTAAGCCAGAAAATTTCTACTGACCTCACTACATCCATTGAGCCAGCACCAGATTTGAAAAAGTCTGTATCATCACTGATTTCAATGTTAAGAATTGCTTTCCAAGTGTTTTTCAATTTGTCAGAAATTCCTTGCTCTTCTGCTGTCAATTCTACAGCTTCAGTAGCCTCTGCAGCAGCGCCATATTTAGCTGCGTTCATCATTTTTCCATCAACACTCATGCGAGCAACATTCACCTGCAAAGAATTCTCATATATTATTAAATACACACAAGTATCAAGCAATGCATGAAAAAAACCCTGATGCTCTTCAAATCATATGTATTATCACTTACACTATCAAGTCTAAAAATAATTATGCTGTTCTCAAATTTACATTATCCCACATGATAAAACTCCTCTGTTCCCACATTTACATTATCCTGCATAACAAAAAACCAATTTAGACATATCCCACTTTGAGAATAAAAGGGAATATCAGTCAAGGTTAAAATCACTATAACTGCCCAATCCAAAAGTACATTTGCTAATGCACAAACATACTGCAGTACTTTTACTTGTTTACATTCTCAGTTAAAAATAGAAAAAATAAGGGATCGGTAGCTAATCATACACAGTGTGAGGAAAGCAACAAAGACATTTTGGAGACTACACTGTGATGATCAATATGTACTACAAATTAATATATTACTACTATTCAAGTTTACCCCTCCATTGAGTTAACATTGCCAAAACTATAAAAATGTTGATTCTGATCAAGTTCAATGGCTCTGTTTCCAAGATTTTATATTCATTGTCAGTTTAAAACTGGACAATCACATGCAACATGCTGATGGTAATGCAGTGGAGCTCATTTATTTATAAATACTAAAGATGATCACAATGTTGCAAAATAGAACAATATCACTGAAAGGAACAGCTTATTTGATTTTGTCATGGTAGCTGCTTCGCTTCCCTTTATGCATAAGTGTGCAGGAATCTATATTTCAATATTTATCTTCACAGAGTATACTGTGGGTGAAGACTAATTGTTGGGCAAAGAGACTTATGTACAAACAAACTGTACCCAAAGTAAATCGAGTCATTGTTGGTACACCAACAAGAAACCTCCAACACAACTAAATCAACACTTCTGAAGACTAGAATAGCAAAATGACAAAATGAAATACTGTGCTAGAAAAGGGATTTTGACGTAGGAAAAATCTATTTCTGGGCGAGGAAGCTGATGGAGAAGGTAACTAAGAAAACATTGATACTTTAATAACACAGACCAAAGCACATCAAATTCAAAGTTCACAATAAAACTGCAGATTAAAATTAAAACTGAAATAACAAAACATTTTAAGGGTAAAATATAAGACTTCTATCTGAGAAAATGAAGATTAGTAAGAAGTGGGACACCACTACGAAACAGCGTCAAGGAAAAAAACTGCTTTAACAGGCGAGATAGGCGGCCTCCTTAAGTGTTTAGGCCCAATCTATCATCTACCTATTAATTGACTTGCTTTAAAATATATATTCATTAGCCAGCTTTCTGGGAGTACTAGATTTATTAAACTGAAAACATAAATGACGTACATACAGTACCATAATTTTTTTATAATTTAATGTCAGATGCCTTTTATGAAAAGAAGGGATCAAAAGATGCAAAAATGTACATGAGACACATTCCAATTTAACCACTATTTATCCTTTGACAAAGCTGAAGTGTGCTGCAAAAAAATATTAGTAGTATTTAAATGTCAAAAGTAAATAAACTGGCTGCTAACAAATATGTTCTTACCTTTTTGCCATCACTGCCAGTTAGAAGCAAACCATCTTTGTGAATAACACCAGCTGTTCCAAGACCTTCTATTGCCACTTCTCTGCCTTCTACAGCACTGCCAGTATACAGCTTTGAACCAAATAATTTTACCTGAAATAAAAAGAAATAAGTTTCACAAGAACGTATGTTTACTAAATCTCTTTGGCTGACTACAAGAAAAAATATCAACCATACTAGTTGTTAACTGCAAATACCACCTAATGTGTGTCTTAAATCTCTCTCTTTTGTTTCATGTTTTAATAGTACTAATACGACTTCAAATGTAATTTCACTTTGGATTTCCATAGCACCAAGCTAATCTTTACAAAATAATGTTAAGTTTAACAAGACCACTGAATCACATTTCTACTCTATTGTATCATTCCCCCAAAAGTTATACTATTAAAAAACCTTAATATTGTTTATAGTAAGCTGAACATGAATGAACTTAAGTTGGTACACTGAAGTTAGTTTCCATAATCATTTTACAATATTACTAGGTAAGATTTCATGATGTACACTTCATTCAGCATCACAGCATTGGCTTGATATACTGGATTAAAAACACTTACAGAACAAATGTATAGACTAAATACTAAGATGAAAATTTTGTGCAAACCATGTGAACCATATTTCACCAAAAGATGAGGACTCCTAGAAAGTTATTTTGTTATGAAGTTTTAAAAATGTGGCAATTCCATGCCATTAAAACACTTGTGACCATGTAAGGTAATGCCTATTAAGTGGCCTTTAAAAGATCTATGTCTAGGTTTTCACAAAGGTATAATTAGGCATATAATTCTGAGGAGTTTATCAATTCCACAGAAATTGGTGCATAATATAGCAACTATAATATAATATATTAAGGTGCGTCCACACGGTCGAACAATGTCCGACGGACACACATTGTTACCATATCCTAAGCGAAGCAGGATGACATTATAAGCGGGGAAACGATGGAAGTAGATCTGGCAGCAAACAGTGGTACCAGATGAGGTTGTATACCAGTGTTTTTACTCTGCTCACAAGGCAAGGATTGGCAGACAATTGTTAATTGGTAACAATGTTTGTCCGGTGGATATTGCTCGACTGTGTGGACGCACCTTTACAGGATCATGAGATATATCTCTTTTGAGTTATTAGAACTGTAATGTGATACAATACATAATAAATCTGCATGCAGCTGTATTTTTAGCTTTGTATCTTAATCACATTCAATTGGAATATTTCTATGTCACTAAGATATGAAATAATTTTTTATCTATTTATTTTGAATTAACATTACACCTGTATTCTTCTAACTGTAAGAAAACTATATGAACTAAAGGAAGAGAACAACTTAAAAATGGAGGGGCCAGAAAAAGCAAATGGGATGGTCCTATTAATATAGTTTATATAAATGAAATTCTATTCTTCACAGCCTTTACAATGTGTATTTTCATCACCCTTGAATATTGGTTAATTAGTAAACAAGATGTCCACACTGTTTTGTTTCTTATACCAAAGCATAATCACACTACCTCTTGTCCATCTATGACAGTCCAAGCTCCAGGGGAGGAATCTAAACCTCGGATGAAGTTGTGAAGGGTCTCGGCTGGTTGATTCCAATCAATCTTGCAGAGTTCCTTTTTGTTCAACATAGGATCATACGTTGCACCTTCAGCTGGCTGGGTTACCTTGGGGGCAGTGCCATTTGCCACCATCGTTACTGCTTCAGCCTAACAGGAATAAAAAAACAAATTATGTAATGTACCTCTTACAAAAAAAAATAAACAATAAAAAAATAATACAAAAACTTAGTGAGCTTTACAAAAATAATACACTGCAGAAGTTTCTAAACGCAAGGGCATAAATTAGAATAACTAGGTGTGTGTACTTCTACATTAACTAGAAAAAAACTGTACAAAATCAACCAATGGTCATCGAGATCCTCACCATCGCTTTAATACCCTCTGGATACATGAATCTGTTGTAAAGTGTGTCAACAGTATCATTGGGATCAACATCCACTTCACGCTGCAGGAGGATGGGGCCAGTGTCAAGGCCATCATCAGCCCAAAATATGGAAAAGCCTCCTTTCTTATCACCACACATAAGAGTCCTGAAATCATTCAAGATTCCATTATTTTTGTCAATTACTGTGCATTACATGTAAATAAACCATGCATTTCTCTATTCGTTTTTGCTCTATTTGTTTACTACAACCATTTGTTTAAATTTATCTGACCATATCTCCCATCATACATTAACTTACAAAATGTAACAACAGTACTATTACACTCCATTACATCATTAAGTAATGTATTACAGTTTAAAAAATTAAAACTGAAGTTATCTAGCATTTCCCTTTATGTTAATTACTACAATGGTTTATATTAAAATGAAATGTTAACTAATGACGCGATACTTTAATAGGGACAATATACTTGCACATAACAGGCACCCCTTTCAAAATACATACAATGAACCTACAGTAAACATACAACCTACAGGTATAAACATTTTCTCACCTTTTCCAAAAAGGTTTTTCCTTAACACAGTTAGCAATGGTACATTTAACTATGGTTACTGAGTTTTAGTAAACAACAGTACAGTATGTACTGTACTATATTATTCTCATGTACAATCATTACCAGTTTATGGAGGAAGCACCACGATGTCTTGGAAGAATAGAAGGATGATAACAAATAGATTTGTTCTTGGGGTGGTTGATAACCTGTGAAAAAGGAAAAATGACAAAACATAAATATCACCATACATAATTATATCACAGCTACAAAAAAAAAAAAAAAACTTTTAAACACTCAACTTGACCAAGAAAAAGTTCAACTTATGAATAGTATGTATAATTTTAAAATATGTTCCTATTACAATGTGAAAGAATGGTCTAACCTCCATTGGAATGAACTGAGAGCAAAATGGCATAACATTAAGCTCTGGGTCTACAGAAAGATACTGCTCAAGAACTTCTGGTAGAGCCTGGCCTTTCTTCCTCCAGGATTTGAACTTGAACACTTTCACACCATCAGCAGCAGCCGTCGTTGCTGTTTAAAGTACAAAATAACATTATGCAAACTTAATCATACTTATAAATCCAATGCAACCCCCAATGCTAACCACAAAGAAAAACACGAATCAAGATTAAAAGTAAAGTTTGTCTTCAGATTGTGTATGAGCCACATTTCAGATCTTTTATTCTGCCACTGTTGGAATATTGTTAACCTGTTAGGATGTCTGTAGTCTTCCAGGATATTTATTTACAACAGGTTATATATCAATATAGACTACTTTTATCACATTTTGTTTTGCACTTTTGGAATCATAGTGTTGCTTCGCAGAGCATCAACATCCATATTCTTTTGTGATGTTGCAATTCCAATCGGCTCTCCATCAGTTTATTTTCTATGCTGTAAGGCTGCATAATAGACTATGTAAGTCTTTTGATGCTAAGAATCAAACCATAGAGCTAGTTGTTCTCTATTACATCAGAAATGTCCACCTACAGGCCTTACTGACAGTGGACAGCAGCATCAGCCTCTGATAAGGAATCATGATGAGATGTCCTTTTATACAGAATCTATCCAGGGTGAGGAGACAGCACCATTATTTACGGTATGAGCCAGCCGGATTAGACGGCTCAAAGTTTAATTCAGCTAAAGAAGAGGCTAATACATACCAAGTTTCTTAGTATGCAAGCATACAAAAAGAATAGGGATGACCTGGTGAACACTCGAGTAAATTCCACTGCTCCTGCCAGTGGACTGTCTGATAAACCTGTTACATGCCCTGGTAAACATGACCCTAGAGGAATCCATGTTAGCATGGCACAAGAAACATCTCTTGCAGTACTTGCAATTGCCCAGATAAAATTCAACAGCAACAACATTACAAAATTCAATGGCAGTAAGCACAAGTGGCAACCATGCACAGCCGCTATTGTCACACATCGGATCATTATACGTACACAGGACTGATACTACAATGCACACAAGTACAAAGGAAGTCGGAAAGAATGGAACACATAGGTTGGGTCATATCCTATGATTGTATTCTCAAGTTAATGGGGAACATCTAGTAGCAATTTGAAATGGAAAAAGCAGTAAGCCCTCCATGACTACATAGTTCAACCACAGCTAAGGATTCTATCCATGGCACTGCAATTTCCTTCTTTTGTTGGTGAAGGGAATAATCAAACCTCCTTTACTCTCCCAGCAAGATCATTGGCTGTTTGCTAAACCACTACACAAAGGTGCGCCATGTTGCTACCAATATCAATTTGTTACACATTCCACACAACAGGAGTGTCTCGTAGACACGAAATAGCCTCAACCAGCCAATGCATATGCTGCATTACAAACTTCTCAGGCAACCTTTTATCTAGCCAAGAGCCTATAGAAACTTGTGCCATGTCTCCCTCTGCCCTCCTTCCACCATTTCAAGAGTGCTAAATAATACTTCCAACAAAATTTTAAAACTGTAAATACAATAAAGGATGAAAGTTTAAGGCTTGCTACTTATACAAGGTATGCCAAAAGACCCCATAAAAATGGGATATAAAAATGGCAGTGATGACTGTACCCTTAAACACAGCATGTAATAAGGAATATCACAAAGTCACTTGGAAACTTTCAAATCCAGCAGCAATTCTCTTATATAGCCTGTCATCCTTCTCCATCCTGAAAGAGGGATGAGAGGATGGGTTCTGATGAGGGAATTGTTAGCTAATTAAGAAATATTAAAGGAAGCTGATCACTCCTAAAATCTTATACTGTATTTTTAAAGTCTGTAAGACAAAATCAAAGTGATTGAACAGAGAAAATCTTAATTGGATTACTCAGTACAACTTTATGAAAATTCCAAATTTCATAGCATTCAAGCACTCAACTTGAATTTCCAATGACAACTGAATTATGGAATTAAAATTCACTAGAAATTTTATGATAAATCTATCCCATAAATAAAGTATCATAAATACCCTTTGCTGAAATTAATGCTGACTTAGAAAGTTCCTGCTTGCAGATACTATGTTGAAAAAGACTGACATGGGTAACATAACAAAAATTCATGATAGTCCCACATATGGTATGTACATTTTTAAGGAATACCTTTGCTACAAGTGTACCAAAGTTGGCGCTTCAATCACAGAATGTATAATTACTTTGATTTTTTTCCCAGCAGGGTTATCCAATTGTAAAACTTTCCATCTGCTTTTGTTCTTGAGTGCATATTTTACCACTCTTGCTGGTGCAATAAACTTTATTTTCCCATTCCTGCTGTCCAACTAAATAATAATAGACAAATGCATAAAACACACACAAACAGTAATGCAGACAAATCTGTGCTCCATGTATTTAACATGAAATGAATTTACCAAAGCAGCAGATGTATTACCAAAAAGGAAAAATAAGTGGGATACAGAATATATAAACTCCTTCATATTAACAGGATACTCACCCAATGGATCCTCTCGGTTTCCCTGATCTGGTACCGTAAAAACGCCCACCACCTTATGGCCATCTTTCACCAGTTGCTTGTAAACTTCGCCTGCAAAGGTTGACTGACCTATAATGGCTACCCTCATCCTGTCTAAAAGGCTCTGAAACAAAAAAAAAAAAAAAATGGGTAGCTTCCTGAAAAGTGTGCCACAGTGAACTTAATGAATAAGTAATTTTTCACTATACAGTATTATTATTGAAAAAGGGACAAAGTTGTTTCTAGTTAGCAAAAGAAGAACTGTCCAAGATACCAAAGATGCCATTAATTGATCATGTCAATAAATTGAATACTGAACAATGTACACTACAAACTGTGGATTAGCATTCAACTAATTTGTCATTGGAATCCACCAAGTTATATTGACAAACAACTTTAAATTTGTGCATAGATAAAACTTAATTTTAGGAAGGAAGCTATTCCTACAGCATCACAATAGATTGATTGTACTTCATGGGAGAAAAAAAAAAAAAAAAAAAAAAAAAAAAACATCACATGTTCACTGCCTGTCAAAATCAGAGAAACACAAGCATTGTTTCTCTCTATCATTCACAACAAACATAAATGTTTTAAACTGAAAGAAATATAGAGACATTTTCATAATTCTCATTCACAATCAAGCTAATGTGTTTACAATATTCACAGCAATTGAAATAGTATTTCTTTTTCTCTCTCAGCAAGATTAATATTGGCAGTTTTCCAGAAAAGCATTTTTGCAATTGTAACTAATCTTGTATGAAATCGATTCGTTTTATTTGATGGGCGAGGGGGGTGAAGGGGGGGTTGCTGTTGAGCAATGTTAACACCACACACAGACAGTAATTTTAGTGGTTCCCAATATTTTTTTTTATAGAATTGAAGGCAAAGTGATGGATTGTGTAATTCTCTTAAATTCTTTAATATCTTTACCACTTCCACAAAGTTTATTTATCAGTGTATATAATAACACGATTGGCATGGGGAAAGAACCACATCCACGTTAGTCAGCCATTTCCAGAAACCTCATACACTACCATTATATTCCTCTACATAGCAGGTAGCCTACATTAAACTTGCCTTCACCCAGCCCAGGATTAGTCTCTTTCACCATATGCCCTTATATTGGCATGCAGATTGGGAGTAACTTTTCTGAACTGCCAGATGACTCGAGGCAAGCCTCAACCATTTCAAATTTTACTTATTATTGTCACTTTTTATCATGTTGAAAATAAAGGCAATACTGTATGTTAAAATTTACATCTAAAGAATACATTATCACATCATGAATCTAACAGTAAACTATGAAAGCTATGACAATTTTTTAATCTTTATTTTTAAGAACATGAAGAATTAAATACTTCCGTCTATCTTGAGATAACAAGAACATTATCTTGATTAAGGGGCACTCAACCAAGTTTTCTAACAGATATCTATATAGAACTGATATCTGAAGCTTCTGTTAACATTATACAACTTGTGAGGAATTTTGAAAGATAAGAGGTCTCATTATAGCTAACCCTCTATTTAAAACATCGCACAATTATTACCTATTGCTTCATTTAAATTTTATGAACGTTTATAAAAGAAATAAAAAAAAGGATATTTAATAAGTTACCAGTCTACTCAGCAACCTTTGGTGAAATGACAGATTTTTAATAAATTTGTATTCTTCATAGCTAAAAAATCTGAGGTCTTAACAATTATGGTTTTAAAAAGGGCGCATAACCATAAGCGTATTCCTGCTAACTAGCGGATAAATGTTTCGACAGATATGCAAAACGAGCACTATTCGCGTTTCACATGAACGGATGAGATTTTATTATATATAATAATAATAATATACAAACTTATGTTAACGTTTTCGTAATGGCTTTGAAAATCCCGCCTGTATACCGACCTCAGATAGTGAGTGATGCAACACTGAAAACTATGAATGTCATTCACACAAAATTGTAAATAACCAGTAACGAACATTCATTGAGGAATCGTCTTCTTACATCGCGCTCTTAAAAAAAAAGACATGCGCCGTGAATTCTGAAATGAAATCGATGTTCTTGGGCGGCGGGGCTGCATAAAACAGCAGAGAGCGAGTGAAGGAAGCAACGTGGCTGCCTGGTATTCGCATAACAATTCCCGCAAACACACTTTCCCAGTCCGAGAATGACAAATTGAGAAGGAATTCTTTATTAACACTTAACACAATCACTCTCCATGAAACTCACTTCAATGTTCTTTCAATCTGAGGGGAAATGAATACGTTAGCACTGGCTTGGAGATCCACACGACACTACGTTATATGCTATAAATACAAAGGCATCTGCCACCTCAGTTCTACTGACGTACTTACACTTATCTGCACACTTGCGACTCCAGAACTGGTTCGTGTGTGAAAAATCTCACTTACATTTTCATACTGGCCGAACAGGTGAGTTTATGTAATACTCCCATGTACACCACCGCATCTCCATTCCAAGGAATGCCTCGTTCCAACCTTCATTGATTCTTTTACGTTGTCATTTACACGATTTTTTATTAATAGAAAAAATGCCATTTCACGGATACAACCTTCCATATGTTTCCATCCACGAATGCACTGCAACGCCCGTGGCAACGTTAGCGGCAATATGCCATTTCACCCCCTATGGTTACACGCATTTCTCAGCTACAGGTAACACCCATACAATTCCTCCTCCTCTGTAGGATATATATACAACTACACCACTCGATTCTTCCCAAGGATTTACCTGGCAGGTGCTAAATCGCCTGTACATTTGCGAACAGGCGAACATGATGGCGGTATCCTCAGTCTCCTCCCCCTTTTATTTTTCCCTCACACTTGCGATGCCTCTCGCCTGCAACTGAAAGCGGCTCCCAGCAGCAGCGCCGAAGGTTCGTACGACACGACACTCGCCGCTTTTGGCTCAGCTACAGAAGCGACGACGACAGGCAAGTCGGTCCAACCAGATTTCGCAGAGACGAACTCACTCACACGCGTCTCCCCCCCTCAGCTCACAGGACCCGGCGCCAACCGACCCTTCACATGCAGTGTATATTCTTTTTTTTCACTGGGGGGTTGTTTTGTTCTACTGTTTTTAATTGGATGTAACTGTCTTTTTCTTTCTTTATTTACTTTTTTTTTTGTTAGTTCGGTAAAGTTTACAACTGTAAATCAGATACAACGGGAAAAACTTGTCATTCGTCAATTTCTTCATTGCAATCTTGCATTGTCATGTACAATCACTTTTTCCTCTCTCTCTCTCTCTCTCTCTCTCTCTCTCTCTCATACATGACCAGTAATGCACAAGGGAGTGTTTGACAGATCACTACATACATTTAAAGGTTTAAATATACACGAAAGAAAACTTTTTTCTGACTTCCAAACAATATGTCCGAGCCAGTGAGAAGGCCGAGTCACTCAAACACATACTCACAAGACATATATATATATATATATATATATATATATATATATATATATATATATATATATATTAATATATCTATATATATATATATATATATATATATATATATATATACACATACATAAACGCGCGTCCACAATGGTTATGACGAGCTACTATTGATTACCAGCGCACTAGGCCAATGTATTGATTGCACTTATAACTTCATCCACATCCTTTCACTGTTTTCGACAAACATTAAACTCTTTACATTTTACATGTTAGCATACTTCAAAACCAGAGAAGCAACAGTTGCTTAAAGTCAAATTTACACTTAAGTTTCACAATGAAAAAAAAAAAAATTGTAATCAACATAAAATAAATGGGTCAGAACTCTGACTCTGTTCCTTGACTGTAACGCAGAAGATATTGGCAAATGCACTCGATAGCCAAGAGCGAATGAAATGTACTTTTTTTTTCCTTTCTGTGTCTCGAGGAAGCTTTGTTGTGTATCTTGGTCAATTTATTCTTACTATGACATAAGATTACAAGCGCGATACAATCTTTAAAATGACATAAAAACAGACCACGGAGCTGCATCTTGTAAGTGAGAAAATTGTTAAAATAAAACAGAAATTGATGCTATAACCGCGCCATCAGTTATGACTAAAATTTAATATTAGTTAAAGAAAGGCTAAGACAAAACAATGTCGTAGGATAAGGAATACACGAGATGTTTGATGAAAAAAAAAAAAAATTCTAACACCGAGTAAAAACTTCGTCTATTTTGCCTGAACTCCACAAGGCGGCACTACCTACAGTTTGCCCTACACAGCACCAGCGTATTGGACTAGGAGCTGCATTTAGGTACTAACAATCTATAATGAATGAATGATTGGAAGTTTGCTGGCATCCTGACATCGAAGGTCATTGACGCCGACTAACAATCTATGACCTGATCTTGTAGACTGATTAATGAAGATATATGGGGCAGGACTGCAATATGCGGAATGGTAATAATTTAGGAATCTCTCTCTCTCTCTCTCTCTCTCTCTCTCTCTCTCTCTCTCTCTCTCTCTCTCTCTCTCACACACACACACACACACACGGAAAATTCGACCTCATCAAACGATTTGACTGAAATTAAAAATCAGATTATGTACTGATAATCAATAAGTCAGTCAGTTCATGTGTAACTTCCTTGTATCTATAATACCTGCGTGTATACAATATAAGGATGCATGCATGGTGTGGAGAGAGAGAGAGAGAGAGAGAGAGAGAGAGAGAGAGAGAGAGAGTCTACTTGACCACACGTTTTAAGTTCACCTTTTTAATGTTTACAACAGGGACACTTCCACGTTACAAACATCATTTACAGCAGTACTCACTCAAGACAACGCCTGTATGTCGGGAACATAAACGTATCCTACAACTACAGTGTCTACAGCCCTACTGTCCAATTCTGTAAATCTGGGCACTGCCAAGGACTGGAGGTCGTCGGAAGGGTAAATCATAAAACTTGTTTGGGTCAATATCCTTGGGACGGGCCCCTCGCGGGCAGAACTTTAAAAGTCCCACTTTCTTCTTCTCCCTTTCAATGCACGGAAGACAGCGCCCAGACAGCCTCCAACATCATCATTTCGAACACTCTCTCTCTCTCTCTCTCTCTCTCTCTCTCTCTCTCTCTCTCTCTCTCTCTCTCTGGATAATTAAGTAAATTGATTTTAAAATAAAGATCCTGAAATTCTAGACCGAAAGCATAATGACACTACAAAACTTGCTCTTATTTGGGAGTGGTAAAATCTGTCAATCAAGAGTTGAAAAATACAGAACAATTATTCTTTTAGCAAGTCTAATCTTACGAGCTTACTGGTAACTCAAAACTTTAAGTAGAATCCTGTTAAACCTCAAGGTTTCCTGATGCAGTTATTTATACACAAATTCATTAGTTACAAAAAATAGAAGCTGACGACCTTCTACCAAGATATGTTATCAGTCAAACAGACTTCAGGGGATGCAGTGGGTAAGCACGAAATGGGTGCACACGGGCGACAATGCTACGAAATGGGGTTCATCAAGTACGCGGCACAAGGTCAACAACAGCCACACAATGCCTTCTTACATAAAACACTCCACTCTGGTGGGCAGTAACAGACTGGGGTTGTGGTACTAAGCCAGGCTATCAGAACTACATGACAATAAATAAAACAAACTAATTATAAATACAATTAAAACTTTTGGCTACATTTAATTTTTCTTGGGCATTTACGTATCTTACCACCATGCTCATGTGTAGAAATGCGTTATACATCATAAATAACTAACACTGCACAATCTTATCAGATTCTTAACAACCTTGGTCTACGCAATTTCACCGATAAAAAGAAAAATATCAACAGTAATGAAAACACGAAGGAAATAAGTCTTGTACTGAAACAATGTCAAGAGTAATACGAAAATTCAGTTCGTGGAGAAAGCTGAAACAAAGAAGGAGAATGTAAAAACAAAACCACCACCATAATAAAGTTACGTAAAGAATACTGCAAAGCAACATGAATTCGTAGTCACGGAGGCGTTCGCCTCAACCGCAATTCAAAACTGATTATCGCTAACATCACTTGATTCCTCAACTATTTTTCTTACAAAACTTCGGGCCCCTCTTCAATCTTGTCTAATTTTTTCTCGTGAACACTCGTACTATAATGGAGAAATATAATCGACTAAGCCTTCTCGAACTGGTGTAGCAAAAAGGGTATGACCGCTCTCGTCTTGTCTGGTGTCTATGTACCACGGTCTAGATTTGCTCTAACTCTCACCAAGCAACTAAATTCTACATGGGAAGGGTAAGACACCGTGGGCAACAAAAAATACACTCCATAGATGTAGCCGTCCTCCCGTAATATATATTGTCCCTGTCCTGATATTCTGCTTCCGTTATCAGCCATTATCTACTAGTCGCTCGCAGGTTGTTGCCAGCTGACCGGACTCGAATATTTTCAGATTGTGATAAGAGAGAGAGAGAGAGAGAGAGAGAGAGAGAGAGAGAGAGAGAGAGAGAGAGAGAGAGAGAGAGAGAGAGAGAGAGAGAGAGAGAGATAAAACCTTTGGTATTAAACTAAGTTTTGATGATTAAATCATGAAATTGAAACTTCAGCAGATATTTTCTTCGGAAGACAACGAAAAGATTGGTGCCGGTTTGTACTGTTCTCATAGAAGTGGTACTACTCATTAAGTGGAGGTGTGTTACGCTGCACTGTTGTTTTGCACCATTAAAGCTCCCAATGTCGAATGATTTTTCTTATTATAAGGTTTACAATAAATTTCCAGGGAGATTTACAAAGCTGGCAGGTGTCCCTCGAGTCTAAACAACTGATGACTTGGAAAGTCGAAGGTAGTCGTCTCATGATGTAGGCTCAAGTTTTGTTTGTTGTCCCATGCCTACCTCTGGACTTACCTAGGCTCTCGCTCTCGCTCTCGCTCTCGCTCTCGCTCTCTCTCTCTCTCTCTCTCTCTCTCTCTCTACGCTTGTGAACTGAAGAAAATTCAGAGCAGTTTTCATAACAGATTGTGAAGATGCCTGCATTCTGCAGATACAACCCCATTTATATGCCTGTATTCTAGTGTATATTTTCTCACATTATGTTATATATTTAAAGATAGAAAAATAGATACAATCAGCAGGTTCTACTTAATCATACACCTCTTTCGCGTGTTTAGAAAATTCCCCATCCCATCTATCAATGATAAGGGTGTTTCTAAAGAGGTTTTCCTTATCACACCTCGACCCACTCAAAATATACCGGTTCCAACAGACAATATCTGGCGCGAACTGGATCTCTCTCTCTCTCTCTCTCTCTCTCTCTCTCTCTCTCTCTCTCTCTCTCTCTCTCTATGAAGGGGTGGGGGGGATGTGATATCATCTACTTGGCAGACTAAAAAACAGCTGATAAATTCGGACAGATAACAGATACAAGTGCCGGGAAGTCCTTTCTCTGTAAAATTAAAAGTTGATAAATCATGTTTTGCGAAGCATCTTTATCCAACACCTTCAGGTTAGTTTCAGATAAGCTAAAGTTTTGTGTGTGTGTGATGGAGGTTGGGGTGGAGGCTAAAAACGCTGTGCAATTTGTTTGCTAAGTCATCGACACGACATTTTTTTAAGCGATACTGTTACTTCAACCACAATTGCAAAACAAATTGACGGAGTACAAACTATTTACTTTTTCTTCGGCGTGAGTTTTTTTATTATTATTATTATTATCTGACACTAATGGAATATAACACTACGAGTTTGATTTGCATACATTTATAGAATGTTATGCATTCCCGAAATCACGAGAAAAATAAAGTCAGGATTTATATCTCAGAAATCTGAAAAAACACTTCAACTGTACTCAGTTGTCAGCAGGAGAGATAGCTCTTCTTTTTAAGAAAAAGGTAGACAGTAACAAGCTCTTTTTCTCGGTGAGACAGACAGGGTAGTTTTGACAGGGGGTGCTTATGCAACGCGCGTGGGAGAGATTACGTGCAGCACGCACTGCAATAGACAAAAGGACTCTGTAGACTGAAAGTGACGAAGCAGAATGACGAAGCTTTATTGCAACTTTGTGCCTTTCACCAATCCACTCGGTAACCTCTGGGTAAATACTGCTCACAGAATTTCCTTACACTCCTCAAGTAATGTTTGACATTCGTACCAAACAACGAGGCAGCATATATATCATTAATATCTTAATGTCATACAAATTGAAAGTTCTATATAATAGGGAGAATGGTCATACCGCTAAGAACGGAATGACCATGTTTGCAAATGGATTATAAGGCCTGCAATATTACGAACTATTGGTAAAAAGTTTAAGTGGCTGTTTACAAGCAGCCGGCCTATGACAGGTGCATATGACCTAGGGGAGAGGTTAACAGGTTTCGTCCTAACATGGAGCCGTTTCAAAGATAGTGCACTACTACTATACTGTTTTTTTTCATCTGTCCATCCGCCTGTAGTGTTTTTGTATGGTAACACTGTGTCCTGGGCTTTAAATAGTTACGCTGTGTGTAAGTTTTAGGTAAATAAAAGGATATCTGGGTGTACATTTGCAACTGAAAAGTGTTTTAATAATTTACTATATGCGAATTACACCGTTAATATTCCAAATAGGATATTATTATAATCGTTGAATGTAAGCTAATGTAACTATCTAAAGCCCGGGACGCAGTGTTACCATACAAAAACACCACAGGCGGATGGACAGATGAAAAAAAAAAGTTTTATAGTAGTAGCTACTACTACTACTACTCATGGTCTAAGGACGCCAACCGGATACTTTGCGATTTCGAATTGCTTTTGGGTCTCAATATGATTAGTTTTTTTTTTAAAGGGTCTTTTAACCCGGGCTTGGGACCAGCATGACAGCATGAAAAAAAAGGTGGTTAGATCTAAGCGAGGCATACCGAATTCTTTTAGTTAGGTCTAAGTCACTCTAAGCTATGTATACCGAACTCTTTTATACTTTCTCTTGAAAAATATTCAGGTTTTAGGACTAGCTCGTTTTTACCAGATAAAAATTGTCTGAATTTTTCTGGTGGGTAAAGTAAAAAGCTACTAAGGCACCCAATGGTTTTCTTATAATTCATTTGGTATGAAATGTCAAATAATCTAACTTAAAAAAAGTAATTGACAAATTTCCACACGAATTAAAGAGCAATATAAGTCTTTTAACAGCTTCCTCCCACTCCTCTAAAAACCAGAATCCCTAAAAAAGTAGAGAAAACTTATGAAACAAAAAATATTCAAGCTCTCCTCATCCGACATGAAAAATGGGTCAATATTTGGCCTTATTCTCTCTCAGGGAGACAACATAAGACTAGTCATATGAAAAGAAAAAGACAAACAAACCGATTCGCCACGAAAACAGACAAGTGTTGCAGCTATGTGTGCCTACCAACCGCAAATTCACTTTTTTTTTTTTTTTTTTTATTTCCCCGCCCAAGCACTTGCACGTCGATTGGAGACCGGTACCACCGGAGGTCACCGACTTTTGCCTTAGCGGTTGAAAATGTGAGAAACTGGTGGATTAGGTGCTACCTTTCGATGGCTGTCGCTAAGCCAGATATAACCGGCTTTCAGATGGGGGGTGGGGGAAGGGGGTTAAAAAATCGCCGCTTTTCTATGCGTTCACATTATGTCTGGTATTAGGAATACTTACTCAAACCACCTATGGGTAATCAGAGAGAGAGAGAGAGAGAGAGAGAGAGGAAAACCTCGCAGTCGCACTATCAAACAATTGTCAGAGAAGGTGGAAAGTCAGTGGAGGAAAAAGAATATGAACATAGGCACAGTAAAAGTTACAAAAGAGGTTGCTAGGGGCCGAAGGGATGCTGCCAAGACCCTCAAGTAATGCCTACAGTGCACCACGTGAGGTGCACGGATGGAATGGAATAGGATATAGATTCTGGGCCAAAAGCCAAGCGCTGGGACCTTATGCATTCAACGTTAGACTGAATTTAAGAGGCACTGGACTACATGGAGTAGCTGGAGTAGCACCTTCAGTGCATCTCTCATGGTGCACTGTAGGCATTACTTAAAAGGTTCTTTGCAGCGACTCTTCGGCCCCCTAGTTGCAACACCCCTCTCCTGAAGGGGGTTACAGACGATCATTATTACTGTCAGTAAAAATACTGACAATATTCTATTGGTGTGAACTACTGTCAGTTCACCGAACACACGTCCATTATTGAATACTGATTGAGCCGTCCGTGGCTTTCTAGTGACATGAGAAAGAAGAGAAAAGCATCCATTGCAATCATTATGGCTCTTTGGCTAAAGAGAAGACGCAAACGTAGAAAGTGGGTCAAAGAATGGATTGGTAAGCGTAATACTTTTACGCATATATATATATATATATACTATATATATATATATATATATATATTATATATATATATATATATATATTATATATATAGATATATAATATATATATATACATATATAATTATTAATATCATGAAATCATTAAAATGCTTCAGTTAACTTATAGTTATTGTAAATATAGCCAATTTATTATTATGGAGTAAAATGTAATAGTTTAAACAATAAAATACAATTGCCTCTACTGTTGTTTCAATTGAATTTCTTGTTTGCACAGGCTTCTCCAAATTTTTCAAGAATAAAAGCTCATGAAAATCCCATGAGGACGGTTGATATACGTATGTCATCGGTGCTAGCACCACTCGTTTTAGAGTCGTTGAGTTTTCAACTACGAAAGTTGCTGCTCAATGTATTCATCTTCTTTTTTACATCCTTTACAGTTGCGTCAGCTTTGATTGCTTTGTATACATCAAATAAGTTCTCATATGCAACCATTTTCTTGTTCTTCTTCATATAATTTTCGCTTCGAACATCCCATAACTCTAGAAAGCTTGGAAAGCTGAAATTACTTTCCGAAGGAGTAGTTTCCCTCGCTGATCAGACATTGTACCTCTTCCGATTTATGATAATACTGACAATACTGACAGTCCAGTGAAAAAAAAAACATTAATTTAAGCCCCACCCACATACTGACACTATTTACAGGTATTGACACTATGTCAGTATGATGGACACACTGACAGTAAAAATGACAGTACAGGAAATACTGTCAGTAGTATTGATCGTCTGTTTACCCCTTAACAATTGCTTCACCATGATTTCCAGCGCTGAATGGCCTCAGAGTTCCCTGCGCTTGGCCTAAACTTTAAATCCTCCCCCACCTCCAACCCCCCCCCCCCCTTCTCTCTCTCTCTCTCTAATGAACCTGGAAAGCATTCAAATGCGTAGCTAAAACTGGTTTCCATTTGCAATACCAATCAGCTGAAGAGACGTCACTCGCTTGCTTGTTGCGCAATATCAGCTCTCATTTGATATTTATGAAGTGGACAACATTATGGGCAATTACAGTTAATGATTTGAACTGTGTCGCAAAAAATCTTGTGGGGGGAAGGGGGGAGGGTAATAAAGGCTAAAGCAGCACGGCCTAATTTAGTTTCAACCTGGTCTGCTAGAATTTTCAGTTCACATATATAATTATTTGCGCAGTATGTTTATAACAAATCTCAAAAGCTACAAGATCGTCACCAAAACTAGTTCCCATTCGCACTATCAGCTGACTGCATTAATATGTCGTGGCCTGTTTGACAACTACGTCTAATCTCGCTGCATATTCATGAACTGGTCACTGACGCACATCACAATGCTAAACATGGTAATCAAAAATTCTCTTACGATGCTATAAAAAATGTATAAAAAAAATCCAGATAATGTAGTCAATTTCAAACCGGCTTGGATCAGTTCTATCGATTTTTCTTTTATTCTTGGATTTATACTAAAAAGGGTTCCGCAGCCTCGTGACCAGAATGAAAGAAGGAGGAGAGACGGAGAGAGGAGCGAGGAGAGAGACGAGCGAGAGGGGAGAGAGAGAGAGAGAGAGAGAGAGAGAGAGAGAGAGAGAGACTTAACTAGTGCACAAGCGGTTAGGCTGCTTTGGAAAAGTGACAGAATTTGCAAACAAAAAATGAAAATGCTCTCATACAGTCATACCGACCACATGTGTTGCATACACAGTATGTAGTGTTTATGTATTTGACAGCTGCACTAGTCCAATGCCACATAGGTCGTCCCGCCCACCTAGCCCCGTCCCCATCACATAAAAAAAACCTTATAAATGAAAACAAAAATACTAAAAATTCTCATTCCAAAGTCAAAAACTCCCATGAAAAGGCCTATGGCTATACAGCGCTATAATGGTGGTGCCATCGTCTCATTATGATAGACCAAGTAAACTACATAATTTGAAACAAGCACAAACAAACGCCACAACAACAAACAACCCGAGGTCACAGCTCACGTCCCAAAACATTCAACTACTTCCCACTTTATCCCTCAATGCACTCGTCTATTCGGTTTAACTAGCAGCCTTTTCGTATAGTTAAGAGTCAACCCCTCTCTCTCTCATTGATAAGTGGGTGGTTGTCAGTTTTGACTAGACATTCCTTGCGGCAACCGAGACATTTTCGCAAGGATTGTAAAATTGTTAGGGCTAAAGTAATGCAAGTCTTAGTGTCGACATCTGGACTAGGCCTATCTTTAAACAAATTCCGTACATTACATACCTTTCCATTTAATATTAATACAGTACCAAACACCACAATACATTTAAAGCGTCGAGTGTTTCATTTAGAAATATCAACATTACTCAAGTCCAAACAATTGCTCAATTCCACAGGAGTAGGCAATAGGCATAACTCAATACCAAGGCTTCTCTTTGGCCTTTGAGTAAAACGTTGACAAAAATAAAATGACTAAATTGTCGCTTTTCTTTGGTCGGTGTATTTCAGTGAGAAAAAAATACAGGCGATGCTGTTGCTTTTAATGAAATTGGGCCTACCAGTTTACCTGGCGTCACCCCTACACCGGTGACATTCGATATCCGACGGAATATGCGAGGCTTCACTGAACGTCGCTCTGTGAAGGGTAGCTCTAACCTTGACAAACAATAATTATACATAAAGAACGTAAATTTTGTATTATGTCTACTTATTATGCTTTCTAATAAGTCATCTGTTCCAGTCGGCTTATTCCTCAATTTGCTTTTACAGCTGAATAAGAAGCTTGCCGCGTACGGAAAACCATATGTAAACATTCATTAACAAAGCTACCACGCGTTATTTTTTAGTGATCAGCAACAAACACTAGATGCTTCAACGTCAACGCGATAACGTATTTATAGCCCAGGAACCCCCGGCCGGACGATAATATTCAGACACAACAGGCCCTTCGCCCGGCGAAAGCATTAAAACAACGCCCCTCCCCAAGACTATACTCGGGTACACCCCGGAGTATTTCTAATTCGAAAGCACGAGCGAGCAGCGATTTGAAACGAATCCAAATCCAAAATACGCACGGAATAAAACAAGCTCACTATTCAAGCGACAGAATCCACTTACTTCCTGAAGAGACCCAAATTTTGTTAGACGTTCACCCAGCCACTGCTCCGACGACAGTGAGGGAAGATGATTTGAAAATTCTCATATATTTCGCTCAGGCCTTGTCCCTCATTAACGTCGTATGGGGAGCATTTGGAGTCGAGATTCCTGTAAGTTAGGGTAAACTATAGAAAAGTGATCGTTCAAGTTGGTTTACACAGGGTGTAAGATAATGTACTTTAACCTGGATTCGCATGGGTGATCGAAAATTGCATTTTTCAACATGAATGATATGAAACAAAGACTATTGCCTGAATGGGTTTGCTATCTGGCTACTCTGAGCTTGAAGCCAACTTTCCATTGGTTGAATAGAGAAGATCGTCTAGTCCCATTGGCTCGCGAGAGGGTGCGACATCTCCGGGTATCTGGTTGGATGAGACAAGGGTGGGGTGAGCGATGCTCATTGTGATTGGTTTCTATACCAATGGGCAGAAGGTTTTTTTTTTTCATTTATTTATTTTTTCTTTTTGTTTAGGGTATACCGACTAGCATGCTGTTGCTGTGGGGACCCTTTGGTCAGACGACTAACGAGCAGTTTAAAAGTTGCGCAGATGATCTTGACAGCAGACGAATAGCTGTGGTAACTGGTTACAATTAAAAGGAACATACCAGACTTCTGGCGGAATAATGTTTTTTCAGACGCTACCTGACTTGAAAAGATAAACATTTGGTAATACTGTACACACGTACACACCCTACTTGTCCTCCCCCACCCTTTCTCTCTTTCTGATCTATTAATTTCTTGACTAATTCGCACTTATAATTATACGATTTTGCTTTCACTGCACGCACTGAATCGAATTGTTAAATAAATGAAGATGCATAATCTGTTCTAGGAGTGATTCTAACTTGTCTTATTAATCACTTTCATTATATAATTTCCCCTTATTGGAAATGGCTTCAGGAAAATGCAGCATTAAGCCACTGACACAAAATCATACAGCGTGTCCATATAGTCCCAGTACCATTACAAGTATTTATTGCTTGTAATGGTACTGGGACTTTATGGACAACCTCTACTTTGATATCTAAATTCCTGTCAGGCTGTCACCTTAAGTATCGTTGGCATACGATTTTAATGAATGTATCCTAAAGAAAGGCACCTCTAGGTCTACAAACCAAGTGCTAAGGACTGCAAGCACGGTGTTAATAAGCATTATGACCTTGATACTACTGGCACTGAAGTCTCAATAGTTTGCCTTATCGCCATAAATATATTTCAGACGCAGCTGTGTCTAGTGAAGAGTTCTGGAGCCTCAGTGGATGGATTGTTGGTACTGGAAAATATGTCTTTTTCCAGAGGCCAGTGACAACCATGGTCTCACTCCATCAAGAATACAAGAGTTGTAATCTCACCACTTACCAGTGTGAGAAAATCAGACTTTACAGCCTTATATCATTTTGAAAAAAATAAACATTCAACCTTGGGGGGTTAAAGAAAACCGTATGTGACAGTTTTATCATATGTGCAAGTATGGATCTATGTTTGACTGGCAATTATGACAAAAGGTTAAAGGCAAACTGTGTGCAAAAATGGGAAGGAATTAAAGTGAAAAGTGTCTAGGGTAACTGAAAAACGAAAGCTAGAGATTAGTTTCCAACTACCCTAGAGTCCACCGTCCAGTTCAACATTAAACTTGTCATTAATATGTGCTGATAATGAGTTTAAAGCCAAATACTGAAAACTGAATACAAACAAGTTTGAAAGAAAGCCTTTTGCCACTCAAACTTTAAAGTATTAAATTAGGGAGGGGATTACTAGGGAAAGCTCCCCTTACCAGCAGGATGCATCCATGTATTTCAATGTATGAGTATGACTGACGAAGTTTAAAGTTAGGCTATGTTAGGTGAAGGGGTTCTTCCCCAGCCCCCAACATCAAGCCAGGTTACACCAGACACCACAGGTTAGGTTAGGATGATTCTGTATAGTTGATGACTGATGGCTCTCAATTTCAGGTTAGGCAGGGGAGTCCTTGGGCGGGGGGGGGGGGGGGGCAGGGGGCGGATTCCAGGCTGGTAGGACCTGACACCTTAGGTTGGGCTAAATAGTGTTCCTGTATTTAACTCCATGGCTGACAGTGTTCCTTAGGTTACGTTTGCTTTGGTTAGCTATTGTAGAGTTAGGGATTCCTCTAATTTTTCCATCCCTCATTTTCATGTTTTATGAGGCGGGTGGGGGGATTACTACTAATCACACACAACCAACGAATGTTTCCACAACTGCCTACCTTGATACTTGAGCATTTTTACCTCTCTTATCAATGCAATTCACTCATATATGGTTTTTCTCCTCACAAAAAAATATAATAAAATAAAATTTAAAAAACCTTCTTCCTACTGATGTCCCCCAGTAACTGTTATGGCATAGGATGGTTTGCACTGACAACAGTGGTCAAAGATACATAAAACACATGATAAATGGTTACAAAAATGCATAGATCATGTATGTAGTGAATAAGTGATATAGTACAATACAATCAAGTGTTTCAAGGTAACATTAAAGGATCTAAAACTCTAAACTTAGTAACACCAGCATTATAGTCTTATATAGCAAGTTAGGCTTAAAAAAAAAAAGTTTTATGTTACTGACTTGCCTATGGCATTTTAGGTTACAGACTTAAGACACATGGTGCTGATGGGTAGCGTGGCATTTGGGCACCTCGGCTGAATATGGAAGCAGGCCTGACACGGTAAATGGTATTGCTGAACCCCAGAAAGTCATTTACAATTATATTGGAAGAGCAAAATTCAATACCTGGATGAAAGGAAACCACCATTTTTTTTTTCCTGAAGATGAAGGGCACAGTAAAGTTGAAAACAAAAACTGAATTCCATGATAAAAGACAGTAGCTCATTTTTGGACAACATACCCTACTGTCGAATACTGGGGTTAATTAAATACAGTAGGTTACTTTGCTACCATTACAGAGAGGAGTCCAACCAAGCATAATATAAGATTAAAGAAAACTTTAGTGTTGCCAAATACTCGTCAAAATCCTATGTAATTTTTAACTGTTGCCTAGCCTGTAGATTGTACGATTTACCTAGGTACTGTGCTCTGGGTCATGTCAAGTACTATACTCTGTCTTTTTCCATCTGTCCATCCGCCTGTGATTTTTTTCGCATGGTAACACTGCGTCCCGGGCTTTAAATAGTTACGCTATATGTGTAAGTTTTAGGTAAATAAAAGGATATCTGGGTGTAATTTGCTACTGAAAAGTGTTTTAATAATTTACTGTATGCGAATTACACCGTTAATATTCGAAATAGGATATTATTTAAAGCCCGGGACGCAGTGTTACCATGCGCAAACACCACAGGCGGATGGACAGATGAAAAAAAACAGAGTATAGCTATGGGCAGAGCTATGGGGAGTCCAGTGCTGGTCAAGACCAAGACAGGTTCTATCCCTCTTAAATACTATTTTCCGGCTTTATTTTCGAGTTAATTTCTTTACAACAAATTTTCTATTATAAATAAATAGACATGTCCGATTTGCTGAATTTTTGTTAAGGTAGCAAAGTACAGAAACAAGGGGCTTGGATACTTAAATATAGATATGGCCCAACACGAATACAAAACCACTGGAAATAATATTACATATATTGTAAACCTTGGGTCTTACGTGAATTTCACATTAAACACTTTGTAGTGAAAGTCACATCCTCCTCCTCCGGATTTACATAAACATAATTTACACCACAAATCAAGACAAAACGGGACTACAAACATACGTACGACTAATGGACAGAAACCAGTCCACTCCAAACTCTATGATTCGCGTATCCTTGTTAACGACTGCTCTTCAAAACACGTGTAGGAATTTAGGAAATTGAGCTCTGAAGCTGAAGAACAAATGTTATTATTCACGGAATGGCAGACATTAAGATCAATTTGAACAATGCATGGATTCTTTGCTTTTTAAATTATTTCCCTTGAAAGTTGTTTCATATATATATATATATATATATATATATATATATATATATATATATATAAACACCAGATGCTTCTGCTTCTTAAAAATTCAATACTTGAAAGCAAGTGATGACTTGGCATTGTCACATACAGGCTTGAAGTATATTATTTTAACCTTAAAGCTGGCCAAGTGAATCTGCATGAAGTTGCTTGAGTAATGAACATCCCAGAGGAGTGCGAAGGATTAAGGTCAATTGAGAAAAATACTGAAATTCGAGACGTGAAATATAAACGAGCTTAACAGCTTAGCTGCTACTTTTTGCCATGATTCCTCATCTGTCCTGATATGGCCTTGAGTCCCTGTCTCCAATCGTAGCAACATAGTCTACGAAATCGTGTCTGAATTAAGATGTTTGATAGAATACTCTTGGGCCCTGATAACACCTTTCTCTTTTAAGATAACACAACCGTTCTCTATGACATTAGATAGTGCATCGTCACTAATATGTCCATCGCCGGGCTAGAAATGAGAGCATTGACATGGTCACATGGGCTAATATTAACAACACTCCTTGTAGCTAAAGCTTTGCAGATTCAAGTCGTCTTCAGCAGGGAGACGTTTTGAATGAATCTTGCCACCTAATAAAAAGCTAATAAATAGAACAGAAGCGAGTTCAAGGGCTAACTTGTGTATTTTGCGTGAGATTCAGGTATAAGATATACTATGTACTATTCACGTCAAGACAGACGACGTAGTGCAAATGGTTATAAAATCAAAGTAAGATTTACTTCCTTTTCTCGTCACTCATAATTTTTTTTACAACCGAAATATAAAAGTATGAAAGATCAATATGTATGATGTTTTTTTTTTAGCCTAGCAGAATCAAATAAGAAGTCGTATTATTCAGAAAAACCACTGATCGTTTGGAAGGTGGAACCTTAAAAAGTGAGGTGTACGAGTGAACTAAAACAAAAATAGTTTTTAACACATATTACTCGAAATAATTAGTGTGTTCGCAAAGAAATTAATATTCAGTGTGCAGGATCCCCATATACACTAAGCGTAGTTGTACAGATAGCAAGACTAAGGAAATTCTCCTTAGGGAAATGAATCCTATTCAAGTCCACTGCATGAAATTATCTGGTAATGTCCACTATATACGCGAAGAAGGATCCTTATGACTTCTTCAGCTTTTGATGAAGAAGACGTCCTTTAATATGGGAACCTTGAACACAAGGCAGGAA
>NC_087211.1:49304829-49317329 GCF_015104395.2 Macrobrachium nipponense | reverse complement strand
GATCGTGAATTGTAGCTTGAATGACATTTTCTTATCACATAATACTCCATCTACCTCTCTTCACTTCACACGCGCAGCTTTTATTCTACTCTACTGTCAACTTCAGTATCACACCATCCCTCTTGGCTTATTAAACTTTTCCACCTGTTGTATAATCGAACCTCGTCTTTCTTGTATTAATATTCTGCCTCTATCTTTCATACTGTTCACCAAAAACTCTCTTTCATTCACAGTCACCTTAAGCTACCCCTCTCTAAAGACCCCTAATACTCTCCAAACCTTCTCAGTAGGTGTTCCTCATTTTCGACAGTAATCACCATATCATTGGCGTATAACAACTCCCACATCTCTTCATTCCTGATATCTTCGCTTAACGCATCCATGACCATCACATACAAAAATGGGCTTAATACCGGCCCCTGGTGTAATCCAACACTAAGTTCAAAGTCTTCTGTTTCCCCAACTCTTCACTTTTTTAGAGACAAGAGTAAATGCCAAACATATATAATCTTATTTCTAGCGATATTTGATTCCGGGTTGTACTTTCCACCAGACTTGAATGTGACTTCTTACGTTGAAAAGTCGAACGTCCTGGTTTATTTTCTCAGTTATTCGTATCATGCATGTAGCTACTGTGATGTATATTCAAAACACTTAATAGTTGAAATGTCTATAAATGATGCGAATCCGAAATTTTAACGTATCTTCCGAAAAAAAATTGTTCTTTGTAGTCTTAAACTTCCCAAGGAACAACACCAACGAGAGCTAGGCATATGTCGTGTACTGAGACTTAAGACAAATGCCAATTACCATGAGAAATAACGCACACAAGGAAGTTGATTCTGTAGCTTCTGTTATTGCTTATGATCTTATTATATCGACGCCGTGTTGCGATTTTAAATCAATAAAGGAATGTAAATGCAATTTCTAAGTTATACATCACAGTTTGTAAATAAAGCCATGTCGTAAGATGTCTCTACAAAGCTTGTGTTGCTGCTTCTTCATGAAGAGACATTATTGCCTAAGGAGTAAATGATTATTATTTTCTTGCATAACATGACAGATTTTTAAGTTTACGCCTAAAGGGAATAGTACTAACTGACAATTATGCTTCACATTCGATCGCTATACGTCGCTGTTTTGAAATGAAAGGTTCAGCTCCGTCCGATTCCTGGCTGGAGCAAATTAGATTGTTAATCGTGCTTCTAAATAGAAGGCCAGGTTCGAATCCTGGCTTGGTCAGCAGGCGCTTGTCAATTTTAATTCCCTCTGGGTATAAATTAGTCCCAAGTTATAGCAAAATTCGACATAAAACAATATTTGGGACTCTCAATATATATATATATATATATATATATATATATATATATGTATATATATATATATATATATATATATTATATATATATATATATATATATAAGTTAAGGGGGCATTGGGGCTATTACAATTACATATGTGTCTAGTAAAAAGTGACCAGTAGATTCTACACATACTATATTTTAACCTAAAAAAAAAAAATAGATAAATAAAAACGATTGCCCACTCGGCTACGATGGTGAGAACGGGTGTATTCCAGCTCTAATAAATATATCTGAAAACGTCAGATATGTGTATGTACGAGAGGCAATAGAATTTTATCCTTCTCGTGGTCAGGTCGGCAACGTGACCTCGGAAACCGTATATTTTTGTAATACCCAATGTTTATTTATTTATTCATTTTAGAAAGAGAGAGAGAGAGAGATTACCTTCCATCATTAAAACAACAATTTACGTAAACTCGCGGGAAGTTTATTCAATAAACAGATTTTAATGCAAACTGTGGAGCAAAATACTCTTAGTATTTCTGCAAATTAAAATATTACTTGTGAAACAATTGTACAGCTACGCAATATGGCAATTTAACCATTCATGATTTGCAACAGCAGTTTCAGAATTTGGGTACTGCCGTAATTCCGAAGGAAAGAACGAAGTCAAAACAAATCGCATCTGCAACAGTTGAAAGAGACGTCTCCTTGATTGCCGAGATTAAGGAGAGAGAGATTTCTTTATTCAAATCCAAGATGATTACGTACGACCAGCTACATTTTAAGATGTCCATTCATCATCTAGGTATGAACTGCTGCCTTCTGTCATACAACGATCGCCTAACAGTTCCCAACACCTGAAAACGTAAGCCATGAATGATAAATGACTGCAAAATATTGAAACCACTTGTTGCCTGCAGCAGCAGCCACCCATTCTGACATTTTTTTCAGGTAAAGTAACGCAATTCTCGTCATTGAGACGCCCTTAAAGGATTCATCACAACTGCTGTTTGCATCTTCATGCGACCCTTCGCCTTCGTTAAGGGAAGCGAGTGTCCAGGACAATAATGGGGAATGAGAAGACAAAAAAAATTGTAATTTGTGATTTTTAAAAGTCGCGCCCTTGCTGTCGAAATCGCAGCCGGCCAATCAGGGCGGGTTTTGTACGCGCCTTGCACAGGCCCCTCGATTAGTAATGGCGGAAAGTGTTGTCAGTGAGATACGGCTAGTGTACATAATACCCTTTTAACGTCCAAACCAAATGCCGGATTTGTGATATTTCTTTACAGGATCGTTTCTCAAGGTAAGACGGGAAATCTCGCCGGGAAATATTCGCTGTTGGGTTTCTTGAACAGGAGTAAATGTGGGAGGAGCTAGCCTCGTGACGGTGTTTATATCACGACTTCTATCAAAGGCTTGAGTGAGGCTGGCTAGTAAATACCAAGTTGCCAGTTAGCGTTTAAGTAGCCGCATATTTTATCTCTTCCGTCGGTATTTAACCTCATTATTAGTTAGTACATATAACCAGTAGTTCATTTAAAGTCTATTTAACCATACGTGTATAAGGGTGAGGCCGCGGAACGAACGTAGCAATGCAGAGAAAAATATAGAACCTGGAACTTTGTGGGCGTCAAAATGGAGGGTGGGCGAGGCTAGTCACTACAACTTTTGCCAGGGATATTCATTCATGGAACGCGCCTCCCTATAGATAGACGTTCTTTATTGTTACCGGCACCTTAACTGGCCGTGTTTGCGCATTGATAAATCCCCAGGCTAAGGGATGATTGTTGACCTCCTGCAGGAGATCCTCAGGCCCTTTGTCCTGTCCGGAGGAGGAAAAAGAAGGTGCAGCCGAAACGATGATTTTTCTTCACTACTACGACTTTTCGGTCATTCTGATAGTATTTTTTTATGATCGGTTGTCCCATTTTATTTGTTGCTTCTCTTCATTTAGTCAAAGTTATTAATTTGGTAAATCCGTCTGGTAAATTTAAATGATTATAGGCTACCCTACGTTGACTATATTAACGGCCCACTCTTCTGGATATTCCTACGTACTTGACAATTTCCATCAGAATATTAACCTAACCGTTAATGATAATTTGGATTGACCTTGCTTAATTATCGAGTGATTTCCGTCGGTGATTGATCCTTTATTAGGAATAGTTAATCATTTTAACATTTACCTGTTACTATGTATGGGGTATCCTACACCACCAGTGTAGGCTTATGGAAACCGGCTATAGCCTAGGTCTGAAAAAGCCCCATAGGCCTATTACGGGAATAAGTAGGAACAGGTTTCCTTCCTAAGAAAGTAATAAGCCTATATCCTGTTTAATTGAGGGTTGTATTTGCTTTTTAGGTATTACTTTCATGTAAGGTTATATGATTTTATCTTGGAACTTCTGGGATTTTCACCTTTTTTTTTTTTTTTTTTTTTTTTTTTTTAATTCAAGTTAAGAATCTCAGCACACTGTGATTGCTATCAGTATATAACTAATTTTGTTCATATTGGCTCAAGTGAATGATCATGTAATGCATGAATGATTAATCATTGCATATATATATATATATATATATATATATATATATAATATATATATATATATATATATATATATATATATATATATATATATATATATAAGCCTTTATCTCGTGTAGTGGTCAATCATGTTTAGAGAATATTTTAAATTTTAGGCTATATCTTCTCTGACCAGGAAGACACAAAAAAGTTAATAATGCTTCCCCCTTGTCAGATTGGTTTTTTGAGCCTTAAATAATAGATATACTATACTATTATATATATATATATATATATATATATATATATATATATATATATATATATTATAGAATGGCTCCAGAGGAAAAAACAGTAGCCACTGTCATATTACTATTGAGGTTGATGAATAAAGGATGAACCCTGTGGGGGGGTGGGAATAGTGCTGTCAGTGCACCGCATAAGGTGCACTGTAAGCGCTACCTGACATTCTTTGCGCTGTGCCTTTACCGTTTCATTCACTTTCTACCATTTTACTCTCTACTTTGTCCTAACAATTGAGTCATAGTGCAACTGCAAGGTTTTCCTCCTGTTAACCTTTCAAACCATTTACTGGCAATTTCCATTTCAGCGTGGAATGACTTCATAGGTTCCAGTGTTTGGCCTAAATTCTATATATTCAATTCAATAAAGGAGGCAATTCACATTATTAATCTCCCATACTGTTACAAAAGGATCATCAGCATTCCATTGACCTCCCTACACATACTGCGTTATTCTTCTACATCTTACACCTTTCTTTTAGGGGAATTGTGCCATCACTGTACCTCGCATGGTATTCTGTAGGTATTACTCCTCAAAGGGGTGTATAGCATCCTTTTTCTTCAGCTCTACATACCCAATTTCAGTCGTTTACTTTGCCTCCGTTCTTGCAGCCTCTCCAGTTCCATTTTTTGAGATGTTTGTACTTCATATCATTTATATTCTGGGTCTTTTTCTTGCTATCTAACCACTCCAACTTCCTTTGGATGGCTGAAAGTTCCCCAGAGATCAGCTTGACAGCTCAGATTTCTTAGAATCAAATCAACCATATCTTCCCTGAACTTGTTTTGTGTATTTAAGGCCCTTCCATTCCAGTACCTTTTCCATGTATAAACAAAACTTTGTAGTTCTCTCTCTTTTCCATTAGGAATTTTATGCTTTTCATCTACACTAGCCTTTTTATCACTTTCTCAAGTCTCCATGTTTCTCCCATGTTCATTCCTCATACTACATATACAGGCAGTCCCCAGGTTACGAAGGTCTCGGCTTACGATGTTCCGAGGTTATGACGCTTTTCAATTATATATCCATCAGACATTATACGACGCATGTTCCAGTGTTACAACGCCTACAACGCTCATCTGGCAGATGAAATATGACACCAAAAATGCAAAATAATCAATATTTGAAGGTTTTTTTGGTGAAAAAGGCCATAAGAATGCAGTTTACATAGTTTTCAATCCACCCAAAGCATTAAAAGTTAGGTTTTCTTAGGAATTTTGATTATGTACCGGCTTACGACGATTTTTGGCTTACGGCGCGTCTCAAGAACGGAACCCCCGCTGTAACCCGGGGACTGCCTGTACTATGATGTAAATTCATCTCAGCCGCTTTAACATGTGTTCCCTTTCATCCACAGTCAAAATCCACACACCTCTTCTATAAGGGGGAATTGGCTGAGCAATCCCATTATATGTATACTGCATTTTATCACAACCAAATTATACTTTATTCACATGTTACTAATTTTTTAAGTAAGGAATGATGTGTTGATATTGAAAAGGTCAAAGTGTGAGGAATTTTGAAAAACTGTACAAAACCATAGTTCAGAAGGAGCTAATTCATTGTACTATACTTGAATGCTGTTGTACATGTAATCAGTGTTAGAAAAAAGATACTCATGTTATATTATGATAAATAAATACCCATTACATTGTGGAGTAATAATAATGCAATGCTGTAATGCCACTTATATAAAAAGTTACAGTTTCAAGTAAAGAATTGGTTAGAGTAATACAGTATTATTTTTATATAAATTTTGTAAGAAGCATATACAGACAGACAATCCTGAGTCACACTAAACTTTCATCTAGTGTGATTTAGGACTGTTCTATTGGAATATTACGTTGTAACTCAGTCTCATCCTTCTTATTCTCAAAAGTTTTTGTTTACAAGCTGCAGAAGTATTTTACATTATATTTAAAATCATTTTTAAACTCACAAGTTATTGTATCGTGCATCTGTTTCAATCTTACTGATCATAGGATTTCATTTCAGATGAATGATGAAGGCAGGCGTAAGATACAAAAAACACGTTCGAACAGGACAGAAGTATCCCAGCCAGCTACAGTGGCTGTACCTCACGGGACTTCTCTGCCAAGTCTCTTGCGAGTTCCTTCAGTGGCAGTCCCTACACAAGATGATGTTGAACTTGTAGATCCTAGGATTACACAGACTATGTCCCTCACAAGTACACAAGCACAAACACATTCTCAGACAGTCATACAGACACATAGTCCTGCTCAGGCATCTACCCACAGACTCTTGGAATCTCTTGTTCAGACACATATACAACCTCATGTCCAGACCAACAGTGTCCACTCCATGCCACAGATGCAGCCCCAGGATGAAGTTTTGTTGGCCTCCCATCTAGAGGCACCACCAGAAGTTCACTCACAGCAACCAGAGATGCATGCACAGCCTCACATACAAATTGAGTCACAACAAACAGATGCTCAAGTTCACCTTCAAACCCATTTGCCAGGGCCAGCTCAAACTACGATTATGCATAGCCTTGCTGATTTAGTGCAGTCTGAGGTAGGAACCAAAGATAAATTTTGGCTCGTAAAAGATTGCAAATCATTATTTTACTATTTGTTTCTGTGGCCAAGTTCCTGAATGATTAATTTTGCAGTTTGTGTAGCTGTAACCAGTTGTTTTGGTTTTACTCTCTTATATCTTAGTGAATAGTTGAATGTTCATTTTCATAAGTTTTATTGTGTACAGGCATTTTTTCCTTTATTCATTTTGCTCTTGTTAGAAGTAGATAGCAGTTGATAGGAATATTTTGGTTCCTTACTTACTATGTGCATTTATTGACTCTTTGTATATAGTGGATTGAATAGTGAAGCTTCTTCATCCCTGTGTGGTGGATTGAGTTTTGGAACTTCAGCTTCTGTAGAAATGTGTTCTAAAGGGGTTTATGTTGTTTTTCAATTTGTATTTTGATTGTAGAAATTTACAGTTCTCTGCATTTGTCCTGGTATGAGCCGTAAGAGTTTTGGTACTTCATTTTGCGTCCTGTATCCTGTAATATGTATTCCTTGTCTTCCAGTGTCTTTGTAGCGGTCTGTTTTGATTCCTTGGCCAAGTAGAAGAGTGTTTTCATCTATCTTGTAGGAGATTGCTTTGCAAATATACTGAGGTATTTTTGTCCTGGTTAGGACAAATGAGCTATGAAAAAATTCTATAATTTTGCATAGTTGCCTTAATAGTCTATAGTAAACCATTAATCGGTATTTTGGTTTCTTAGGTGGTCTCACACTCATTGTTTTCTTCTAGTTGGTTTATGGAGACTTAGGCAGTGTTTTCATGGGTTCATTCAATACCATCTGCTTTGTGTCAAAAAGATTGATTTTTCCTCCCTGACAGACTTTGCCAGGTCTTTGAGCAAGTTTTGGTCTTTGAGAAAGTTTTTTTTTTTCTTCTTCTTCTTCTCAGAAAACTTATTACATATTTTTCCCATGAGGGCAAGAATCTGAAGGATGTTAGGGCCAAGATGGTAGAGCTGATAACATCTTTCCCATCATTTGGGGGCTGGAGGAGGACCAGGTTGTTCTGTGTCACAGTGTAAAGCAGAATAAGTGGAAAGAAATCATTGTTTCCTGCTTGTGTAGACAAGGCTGAGAGTTGAGGATGAGCTCTTGTGATGCTAGAAGGGATGTTTAGGAGTTAATATGGACCATCTGCATCAACAGTTGATCTCCTGGTTGAATCTAAGAGAATGCACTCACTTATCCTTGTTTTTTATCTAAAAAGGTGAATTTGAAGGAGTCTGCTACCGTATTACTTCAGTAGTCTGATGGATGTTTTCCTTGATGTTGATGGCGATGAATTGTTTTTATCCTACACTTAGATGGTTGACATGGCTCAGAACCAGGTGAATTTCAGTCTTTCCCCAATCCCCTTCCATAAAAATATGTAAAAGGTATTTATTAGTGGCTCAAGCTATTCTATAATATGGAGTAATATTCATGCTGGAAGTTTGCCTAATTGATAATGACTTGTTCAACTAATCTTTTCTAGAATGGCTACAGAGTTTAGTCTAAATGACAGAACACCAGTACTATAGTTTACACATTCGAATCTCAGTTTTATTATTCATCCCATCCCTTTGGAATAGCTGATTTGGTGTTTTTAAAGTGATAGTAGGAGGTATTGTGAGCCTTATTGAAATTTTTTATGTTATGCCTGAAGTTGTTGATTTTAATCACTTCTGGAAGCAGTAAAGAGGATTAGTATAAGTTTTTCAGAAATATGATATTTTTCTTTTTGTTTTTGTCTTGGTAGGGTATTTTTAGAGGTCCCTGTAGACATGTATCATTGTGTACTCATTTACCTGGTTTTAATCCATTAATGGCTAAAAATATTTACTGATATTTCAGCTCTGGATATTGTTGTAAGTAGTAATCAATTTATTAGTTCTAAGATTATGAATATTACGTATTATGTAACTAGGCTGATAGTTCAAACTCATGGTTTGTCTTTCAGATTGATGGTGATTCAGCTCAGCAGGCAGCAAAATCACAAGATGATTTAACTGCATCACGAATACCAGTCACTCGCCAGCAGGCTCATAATAGCTCTGTGAATTTACAAGACTTGCAATCTGCTTCCCTTGATTTAAATGAAATTCACACATCAAATGCTCAAGCTAAACTCTTGAGTGCTATTACCTCTTTTGCTGATTCTAATCAAATGAATTCTGGAGCAGCTGGAGTACAGCAAGTGGGGAATATATCATTGTTGCAAGCACTATCGCAACAGTTGACCAGTGCACAGATTATAGATGCCTTGATAGCAGACAGAGTTTTGATAGCATCAAAGAATAATCAGGGTCAAACTACAGTCACCCCTGTTTCATCTGTCTGTAGTACTGGTTTGGATGGCCTACCAGTGATGCGTATACAAGGTAATTACACTGCAACTCGCGCTGAAGATGGCACTACTACTCTTGTCCCTCAGAACAGAATACCAACTGGTCCTAATACTTTTTTGGAAACGCACTTATTAAATCCTCAGCTCAGTGCATCCCAGCTTCAGTTAGATACTTCAAAACTAGATCCCTCTCAGGCTTCGAATATGTCAACACTTATAACCTCAAATAAGATACTGAATCGCCTGTTAGATGCTAGAAAGCAGCACATCCCATCTCATATAGCCAAAGCAGCTGAACTTGCTCACCTCATACCTAACCCGTCTGTTCGAACTGCAAGCACAACACGTTCAGGTGAAATGGAAGATGGTACCTTGAACATGACCTTTGCCACCTCAAGTCGAGGATCTAGTCCTTTAACAACTTTAACACGGAGTTCTGGTACAAGCATGTGCACAGTTACTGGAGCTTTGCGAAGTTCTAGTGGTTATGGAGATACTTTTAACAAAACTTCACCAACTCTTCAGTTAGAAAATGTTAGTGTACCTTCAAATTTTCCTCTGAATAATTCACTGCTTCTATCAACTTTATCAAGCCAGAATCCTCTACCTCAACAGAGACAGTACGATGAATCTGACCATGCACTTTTGGGAAGCCAGAGTGCCGAAAATATTGAAGAAGCACAACTTGATGGCATTAGTCATGAACATATTAGGCTTTTCCAGGCACTGCCAGTGGGTCAGAATCCTTCCATATCAAATTGTGTTGTTTCCGGAGTTAATGTCCTTGCAGTTTCAGCTGTTGAGAAAAATAAAAAGAATTTTGTTCCTACTTCAGTTTCTACTAGTAATTTAAGACCTGTTAGTACTGGTGGATTAGCAGATGTTTTAAGTAAAAATACCAATGTTATGGAATCTCATCCTCGTTCGCAGATGATTACATGCTCAAAGCAAGGACTCGCCACATCCACAGATCCAGTGTTTCACTCAGTTGTTACCTCTGGAGTTGTACCTTCTGCTTTAAATGTGTATGGATCAACAAAATCTGGCATGTTGTCACAAGATAATTCATTACGGTTGAAAAACCAAGTTACTGACTCAAGAGTTTCGCAGCTTGCATTAGTAGACCTTGCTAGTCGTACCTCTAGTTCTGATATTATGCTGGGTAGTGGAGCCGGAAATTTATTATTAGGTATGCCAGAAACACGAATGTCTCATACGGGTGATGTCCTCTTGTCAGAACTTCATCGCAGTGATGAAAGTGAGTTGAGTTTGAGTTCTTCCTTGACTGGAGCTGGAGATGGCCTTCATAGCAATACAAGTGCATTAGTATCTGAAGGGGCACTTGGAACAGGCATTGTATCAGATACTGGTCCACTTCATGGGTTGCCTTCACCGCCACCCCTTCAAAGTTTACCCTCGCCACCTCTTCCAAGTCTTAGCTTGCCTAATATTGCTTCTGACTTTATGGTAGGAGGTATTTCAAGTAGTAAATTGTCTTCTGGTCAGGGGCCTTTTCCAGCATTGCTTACTAACTTAGCAACCACTTCTGAACTTGACCAATTTTTAGAGAACTCCAATATGTGTATAGATATAAATAGCCTATCTGAGTCGGAAGTTTCTCTAAGTACGGCTCCAGGTACTTTTGTATATTCTCCAGAGAAGCCTTTAAACAAAAAATCTTCCAGTCCATCATCTGATCTTACATTTACCAGTGCTCTGAAAGCTGCTACTTCCAAGAGTGATGATGACATAAAATTACATTGTGATGTAAGTTTATCGCCGAAAGTGCTTGAAGGACGCAGTGAAACAAAATCGTCTCATATGGACATAGATGTAGTTTGTACATCCAGCAGTGAACATAGTGCAGCAATAACACCTACATTTAGCCAACCTCCCACGGTAAATCATGTGTCATCATCTAGGTCTAAAAAGACAGATTCTCAGTTGTCAAGTAAACCATCTTCAGGGAGCAAAGACAAGAGGAAAGAAATGTTCAAAAAGAATGAATTGCTCGTACAACAGGTTGCCTGTTTTAAGTGTCGTCTGTGTTCATTTCTTAGTCAAGATAAAGGTGAAATGGTGAATCATATGAAGCAGTTACACAGTGAGTATTTATCAGACTCTGATGATTCTGAGACAGAGGAAAGCTCAGCCACAAAGAAATTAAAAGTTCATCTTCCCAGAAAGGAGCCGGAGAATAATCCAGAGGAAACTCTGTTGGCTGGGAAAGACAAGTCAAAAGCTAGTAAAGCACAAGACAAGAAAGCAGTTAATGTCAGTGATAATAATTCTGAGAATGACAGTTTATTCAGGATGATGATCAAAGAGGAAGTTGATAATGGAAGGTGCCGTATTTTCATCAAGTCAGAGCCTCAGGAATCTACTCCAGAAAAGGGGAAAGAAAAGAGCCAGGCTCCACAAAGGCCAGATCCTGAACAGGAGAGTGATCAGACTCTTGATGATGATGACACTAATGACAGTAGTGCCACAAGTGATAGCGGTAGTTTAAAATCTAAGAAAAACTCCACCAAATCAGGCCGTCCAGTGTACTCTAAATCAGTTGGCGCTGCCAAGCTGAAAAAGAATAGTCCAAATGCAAAAGGCTCAAAAAAAGTTGTTGGAATTAGATGTGATGTTGATGGTTGTAGTTTAAGGATGAAGAGTGAGAGTAATATAGCTTACCACAGGAAGTGCCATGAGGGAGGATTTCTAAAGTGCCAAGAGTGCAGTGAGCAGTTTGGCATGTGGCGTAATCTAGCAGTGCATCTTTGGCGTCAGCACATGATTGACATGGAACTGCATAAGTGTGACAAGTGTAATTACAAGACTTACAAGTAAGTTGCAGTTGATGTTTGCTTGTTTAGTTTATTGCAAAATGTTCTTAAGAATTGCATGATCTCATATTTATATTCCATTATCAAATAATTTTTTATGTTCAATAGTGGAATCTTAATGCTAAGTTCAACAAAAAATTTTATTTTCACTTGTGCATGATTAATATTCAAACCTGTAACTGAGATAGATCAATGAAAATGGGGTGGTAGCAGGTAAGAGGCCTTGAAACTAATTTACAGTGCACACATGCCCACCAGAAGATGATGTCAATAACAAGTGGTTATTTGTTCATGAAACTTACTTGGCAGATATATATATAGCTGTATTCTCCGAAGTCCGACAGAATTTCAAAACTCGCGGCACACGCAGTGGGCGGCCAGGTGGTAGTACCCATTCCCGCCGCTGGGAGGCGGATATCAGGAACCATTCCAATTTTCTATTCATATTTTTTCTGTCGCCGGTCGGTAAACACCTGTTTACAGACCTCCGCCCAGGATTTTTGGATTTTGACTCGTTATAAGTATCTGGATTGACTTTTGGTTTTGACTCTGGATTGTTGGATTGGCATACGCGATAGTGGACTGTTTTTGGATTTTGGATTGGCTTTTCTATGAACGTGATGTCGGGATCAAGTTCAGTGAGCTTCAGAGTGTGTG
>NC_087211.1:49288888-49304329 GCF_015104395.2 Macrobrachium nipponense | reverse complement strand
AGAGTGTGTGTGAGTGGTTTTGGTCCAAAAAGTTTATCAGTAGATTGTAATTTAATAACAAAACTACTTTCTGTCATATTAAAAATAATCATAATTTTCCGCTATAGCAAGTTGATGAATGTTCATATACACGATCCACAGCGAAGACATACGTCATTGTGCGATATATGTGGAAAGAGATTCAAAACTGCCAGGCAACTAAGGAGTCATAAGGTACTTATTGTTCTCTTTCTTTTGAATATTTATGGTAATACTGTACAAAGAAATTTAAGTGTACATTTACAGATATATTATGAAAAGTTATTTAATTTGGTTGTTGTTTTGGATTCAGTAGGGATCATCATCGATGTGAAACAGTTTCAGCTGATGCTTTTATAATATGAGAACAAGTTTTTTTTTTAGTTTGGGGTGAAGCTTTTTGAAAATGGTTCTGTTAAGCATTATGAAAGTAGCAGGGCCTCTTTCAGTGTGAATCATCATTAAAAACATGATTTTTTAATTTGAGAATGCATGTCAATCCTACCTGTATTTCACAGGGAGTTCACATGAGGAAGACAAACTCACCACAGCTTCAGTGTGAAAAGTGTCAACGGCTGTTCTCAGACAAGAGAATGTTGCGAAACCATATGGAGTCTGTCCATAATAAAGTTAAACCTTTCCTGTGCAACTATTGTGGCTATTCGACAGCATCACGATCTACCCTCAAAATGCACATGAGACAGCATACAGGTAACTCAAGTTGATTCACAAGTTAAAGAGGAGGATACAAAATGACGTATTTTGTTTCTGTAAAAATTTGTCATTGTGTAGCTCAAAATTTTTAGTATCTATTTCCCTGTTTCTTTGAATGCTTTGTATTTGCAGTCGACAGGATTTTTGCAGATTTACTTTTTCTATATTCACACATGTTGGCAAGAGCATAATTTTATTTTCGGTGGGTGGTGAGAAATCATGTAATAAATGTATGGAAATCGCCAGTTCTTAAAACATTTTGGTCCCTTAGTTTTTACCAAATCTAGGGATGCCATTTGCTTAAACATAATTAATATGAAATTTTTATTGATTTTTAGGTGAGAAGCCTTTTGCCTGTGAGAAATGCAGTTATCGCACTGCTGACCACAATTCCCTTAGACGTCACAGAATGCAGCATTCTGGTGTTCGACCGTATCGATGCCCATACTGCGATTATGCATCTATACAAGCAACTACATTCAAGGTTCATATAAGAGATAAACATCCTTGCTTGGGTAGGTAATTTTTGCTTCCCACCATTTTGCTTCACTGCATAAAGTAAGCATTCCTTTCTTTGGAAAGCAATCACTTTTAATTCATAATTCAGAACTGTGACAGTTTGAACTAGTAAAGTAAATACTGTACATATCAATCCATGCAATCCAAGCATTGAAAAAAATAAATTGTGAACAGTGTGGCAGGTCATGAAAAAGTGAAGCTGGTGGGTAATGAGTACCTGAAGTCAGGTGATGTTTTCTGTAAAACAAAGATTTGCAGAGCCTGGAGACATTTTTCTTTAAATATCACAAGTGTGGGCATATGGGTGTGATGAATTCTGATAGAAGAGCTAAGTTTCAAATATTGTATAGTATGTAGTACATAGAAATAGAATTTGGAAAAATTTTCTGTTCTCTATAATTTTGTCAGTTGAACAGTATAATTTTTTGTTAAATGTTCATATTTCCAGCGGATGGCATAGTCTTCACTTGCGGAATATGTAGGTTTGAGACTATAAAGAAAGATAATTATTTGGTTCATGTTGCTGGACATAGTCGAAGTGAAACCAAAAAAGCAGCTCGCCCAGCAACTACTCCTCCAGTATCAACAAACAACAGAATTCAACCTGGGGTAAGGAAGCATGTAGTTAGGACTAAGAAATATATCACCTCGTGTTGTGTTAGAGTTGGGTTTTAAGGGGAATATTCTTACAAGACTTTGTATTTGTGAGGCTGCATTCACAAGAAACTGCCATTTTTTTATGTAACCTATTGACACACAATATTTTGCTTTGTGATTCTTATTCAATTAAAATACTAATTTTAGATTGTGGAATACTTGTTTGAAAATTAAAAATAGAATTGTATCTCTACTGAATTCATGATTACTGAAACAAAAATAGCTTTTCTCTGAAGAGTATTGCCTGCAGTGGAGGAAAGATAACTCTAGGACAAATTGCTGCACCTAAGGCAATTATTGTCCGTATATTTAAGTTTTGATCAGTTTTAAATTAGCTTAGGAAGTACTACTTTTAAAGTGTTCTCAGGTACAGTAATTGGAATCAACACAACTGGATTGGGGAAAGTGTGAATTTTTATAATTTTTTTCCTCATGTAAGATAAGATACTTAGGGAAACATTATTGTGGCATTCTTCTAAACATTGTTTTTTGTGTGGGTTTATATATCTTGATCATTTTAATTCAAAAATATTTAGCTCTTCTAATTGTGTTTTCTTATTTCCTGACAGACAATAATAAGTGCCACACCTCTCCCCCATGTTGTGAATATAGATGTTGAAAGTGGGGCAGTTACTGTTGAGAGTCCTCAAGCGAACCAGTATGTTAATTCAGTTACTGTCCAGGTAAGGTACAGCTTGGCTCATGAAATAATCTCTTAATTGTATGATTTAAAGGGTGCTGACTGCTGAATTTCAAGGAATTATCAAATTTCAGTTATTAACAGTTTTCAACTGTTTTATGTCTAAATAAAAATATCCAGATGCAATAATGCAAAAAAATTTTTAGATTGGTTTATTGACAATTTTGTTAATTTAAGAATCGTCTGAATACGCAGTATTCACGTCTTAAATTCCCTATCACGGTCAACAAACGAGGTTCAAGGCTAAGGTGAGATGGTGAAGTTTGGTTATCAGTCAGTTCGATCTTCATGCCAACTTCATGCAAAGAACCAGGCCTCAGGGAAAGCAGATGTCATAATGTGTTGCAATTCTAGGAACGATACTATTCTATCTAATGAGGATCTTGAAGAAATCTAAAAGGAGGGTGAAAATGTAAGGGTCTGGTTTTCCCAGGCACTATATCTTTGTTTATTAGAGAAGATCTTCACAAATATATACTCTCTTCACCTGAGGGAAGACACATTGAGAACGTCTAGGTATTGGGTCATGATGATATTCTCAGAGAGTAGTGTTCACAAGTTAAGGTCATATTATTTCAGTTGAAATGCGGTCTGTTTCATACTTGTCTCTGCTGGTTTTTAAGATGTCAGTAGCAATGGCTTCAATTTTTTCCAATACACTTATCAGTTTATCAATATGTTCACTGAAAGTATTTGTTACAGTAGGTAGCAGCTTAACTAATTCCATCCACCCTCATCTTTCTAGTCCTTTTATCTTGTATATAGTATTTAGAAAGTAAAACTGTACCGAACAATTGCAGTAATAAATTATTAATTATGGAAGATTATTTTTTCATAAGTGTGATATTTTAGATCTTCACTGATAAGAGGGCTTTAGAGATCTTGGAGATACTGTCTTAAAGATTTTAGGAACTTCTAATTTATCAATCTTACTGAAAAATATTACATTACATCCTTCTTCAGTGGGAATTGAGCATGGGAAAATTAGAAGGTAACAATTCCAATAGCTCCTTTTGATCATCCAACTCAAGTAAGAGAAAGAGGTGATATTTATACTGTAAAACCACTTAAATTTTTATATCTTCAGTTATCATAGCATCTTGTATATCATTACTCATGTAAGTTGACTTTGATTTGTGGGTGTTACATGCTCAAAAATTGTTTCATAGATCAACAGTAGTGAATTAATAAATTAATTTCAGCAGGATGGTCTAGAGACACAAGTCCCAGGGCAGGTTACTGTGGCTGGTGACCAGTACATATATGCAGCAGTGGACTCCTCGATGCTTTCTAGGGTAAGTGGTTGCAGCATGAAAATATGATAGATACATTTTTAATTATAAAAAGCATTATGAAACTTCTATACATCAGATTTATCTTTTTTATACTTTATTGTAGTATACTACTGTTCAGGTCTTTCTTGACCAGCATATCTTAATCTCCTGTATATAAATCCTTCTTTGTAGAATCTTCCAAATTCCCACATATAGAGAATTTCTTGTGTCAGATTATCAGACAACATTACTGTCATACTTTTTAATTAGGTTATGTTGTAGAGCTATACTCCTCAGAAAATCAGTATTTTCTGTTTTGTGTGAGAATCCTCTTAGCTTAGTAGATACACTGAATTTTGCTAATTTTTTTCTCTTTATTTATTGAAGGTAAGGTCAACTGAAGGTGTAGTACACATTACTCCAGATGTAGTGGCAATACCTTTGTCTATGGCAGGTGATTCAGGAAGTGCATCAGCCATCCAGGGTCTAGTCTATGTAACTACTAGTAATCAGGTAAGACATTTGTTCATGGTCTGTGCAATGACCATTTTTGTTAAAGGTTTAGAGCATTATTATTTTTTTTAAGAAAATAAAAACACATTGTGGAAGTATTTCTAGTATCTATTGAGGAATAGTTTCACAATACAAATTGCAGTTTCTTTTATCTGATCTCGTAGGGGGGGCTGTGCCATCAGTGGTGCACTGTAGGCATTACTTAAGGATCTTTGCAGGCCTAAATTTCATATTCAATTCAATTCAGTTCTTTTATCTGATATCAAAGTATTCGGATACAATATGCATCTGTGGGTTTTTCTTTCATCAAGTATTCCTGTGAAGCAATCCTGGTATCAGAGACTTTCTTATAACAGTTGCCACCAGTTGTGACTTGATTATGCCCTTTATTCTCATAAGTTAATTGACAGCCATTAGGTGGCTATAGTTAAGGTGAGCTGAAATGGATCTGGAAGGCATAGTAATAATGGTATGAAGATGGCTTGTTTCTCTTGAGGTTAATAACTATAGAAACCGGTTTTTTTACTTACAAGTTAGTCTCCATGGAGGAAGCAAATGCACCACAAATACATGGTACATATTACTGTAGCTGGGTATATGCAGCATTAATTTTGCCCTCATCTTTTATGCTCATTTTCCTTTTCTAGTATTGACCTTCTGTTTACTGGTTGGCAGGCTCATATCATTTGATATGGCTTTGTAAGAAACTAGTTAATTATGATAATAAATAATGGTTTGTTCATGCCACTTACCTGACAGATATATATATAGCTGTATTTTCTGACGTCCGACAGAAATTTCAAAAACTCGCGCACACGCAGTGGGCGGCCAGGTGGTAGTACCCATTCCCGCCGCTGGGAGGCGGATATCAGGAACCATTCCCATTTTCTATTCATATTTTTTTCTGTCGCCGGTCAGTAAACATCTGTTTACAGACCTCTGCTCAGGATTTTTTGGAAATTGACTCGCTTTTAAGTATCTGATTGATTTTTTTTTGGTATTGAATTGGATTGTTGAATTGGCATGCGCGATAGTGGACCATTTTTTTTTTTTTTTTTTTTTTTTTTTTTTTTTTTTTGATTTTGGATTGACTTTTCTCTATAAGATATGTCTGGATCAAGTGTTGTGAGTTTCAGAGTGTGTGTGAGGGCTGATTGTAAGGTGAGGCTACCGAAAGCATCGGTAGACCCCCACACAGTATGTATGAGTTGTAGGGGGCTTAATTGTTTGATTGATCATCGGTGCAATGAATGTGAGAAATTGACTGATGATGAATGGAGAGGCATATGAGTCCTATCGCCTTAAATTGGAGCGCGATAGGATCAGGAGGTCTTCCTCAAGGAGTGGTTCTTCCAAAGGTAAGACTAACGTTTCTCCTGCACTAACACCTGTAGTGTTTACAACCCCTAAACCTGTGTTGCCTTCGGGCTCTGATTCTGTGTCGGGAGGAGCGGATGCTCTCTCTATGATTTTGGAGTCTCTTCGCACTCTGGAGACCAAAGTGCAGCCTTAGAAACTGGCTCGGTGCAAGTGTGTGATCGTGCCCCCAGTGTTGTGGAGGGGGCGTCAGATCGGCCCCATAATGCCTCTAGGCCTAGACCTCTATCAGACTCCCAAGACCCAGGGAGGAGGTATGTCGAAAGCCGCAAGAGGGTTACGGGGGCTTCCCACCGATCTGGCGTCCCTTCGCAGACCATGTAGCAAAGACCCAGGCTGCCAAGGGACCGTGCACGAGCACGCGTCATGAAGGAGTGCTTCTCGTCCTCCGAAGCGTCCTCCCCGCGCAAGGGGTGGAGCGCTCGGAGAGACTCTCGTCCGTTAAAGAGGACGTTCTTGCGGAGGACGCTTCACGTCCTCTTTCGCCGCTTTCGTCGGAAGACGCTTATGATGTCTTTCCGCCTCAGAAGAGAGGTAGGATCTCCTCCGATGAGGACGCTAGGTTGCGCGCACAGGCGCGGTATACCTGAGAAACAGGTAGCTGTACCTGTGAGAAGGAAGGAGGCGTCCCCTCGCCCCTCGTCTTCTTCACAGGACCAGTCCTGCTTCCTCTGCTCATTCTTCTCCGACGAAGAACATTCTTTTGTCCCTTCAGGACCAGCTATCCTCGCTTAGGCTCAGAGGGACTCGCCCAGCAGCAGTCGAGCCTAAGCGGAGGAAGGACCTTAGACTGCCTGTCAAGAGGACTAAGCAGTCCTCCGTCTCCTTCACCTACTGCGTCTCGTTCGCGATCGCTTCTCCTTTCAGCGATTCGCCGATCTCGTTTCGTCTTTATAGAAGGACGTTACGTCAGGACGCTTTTGAAGACGCTCTGTACGAGGACGCTCGGCAGGACGTTCGGCAAGACTCTCGTCAGGGACGCTTGTCAGGACGCTCGTCAGGACGCTTGGCAGACGCTAGGGCAGGACGTTCGTCAGGACGCTTGGCAGGACGCTAGACAGGACGTTTCGTCAGGACGCCTCGCCAGGAACGCTACACAGGGCCGCTCGGCAGGACGCTCTCCAGGACGCTAGACAGGACGCTTGGCAGGAAGCTCGCCAGGACGTTTCAGGCCTCCCCTTTCAAGACGTTTTGGGGATTCTGAACAAGAAGTCTTACCCCCAGACGCTATTTTACGCGCTCAGGCACGTATGCCAGCGAAGAGAGGTAAAGACGCTTCTCGGCAGGTGAGACTGCCGCGGAAGGCGCTGAAGACGCTCGTCCTCCTCAGGACGCTCTACCATCAGCGAGCAGTAAGCGTCTTAAAGAAGACAGCCGTAATAAGGCTGCATCTTGCAAGGATAGGGGTGGTCCTTTGATCTTGCTAAGACCGCCAATAGGACGCCTTCTCCTGACAGACGTTCTCCTCTTCCGTTTAGAGAAGAAGGAGAACTAGGTAGTTCGGCTGAATCGGGTGAAGAGGAACCTGCTACAGCCCCTTCTATCTCGGACTATAAGTCCTAGTTAGACTCTTGCGTTCTTCTTTTTGAGGACAAATTTCAGCCGCAGCTCCCAAGTCTCCTCCTTCACAGTTTTCTTCATCGAAAACTGGGAAAATCCCGGAGTTTGTAGAGATGAAACTTCTCTATCAACGAAACGTGCTTTCAAGAAGCTCCAGGATTGGATGATAAGAAGGAGAGACCAGGCAAGACGACCTTCGCCTTGCCTCCTACTAGACTTAGTGGTAAAGGGGGCATTTGGTATAAGACCAAAGACGAAGTGGGAGTTCGTTATCCCTTCTTCGGCTCAAGGAGATTTCTCCAGCCTTGTAGACTTACAGAGGAGGTCGCTTTTACCCTCTGCCCAAAGGTAACTTGGACCGCGTCGGAGACTGACCATCATTTGAAAGGTCTGCTCAGGACGCTGGAAGTCTTCAACTTCCTTGACTGGTGTTTGGGAGTTCTGGATTTGCAAGCGAGAACCCAGAAATCTCTTAGTCTGGGGAGCTGTCCACGTGTTGCCATGTATGGACAAAGCCGTCAGGGATGGTTCGGAAAGAGCTCGTATCTCACTTTGGAACAGCTTTGTTAAAAAAAGAGAGCTTTGCTGTGCAACTTCACAGCTCGTTCGGTGACGCCAGCTCAGAAAGCGGATTTGTTGTTTTCGCCTCTTTCGAACCATCTCTTCCCCCAGACTTTGGTAAAGGACCTGACGAACAGCTTACAAGAGAAGGCTACTCAGGATCTTTTGGCCCAGTCTACAAGACGGATCGGCCGTACCTTCAACCTCTTCGGCTGCAGTTCGTCCGCCGAAGAAAGTAAAGCCCTTTCGTGGGGCTCCCCCCTCGAGAGCAGCTCCTCGAGGGAGAGGGTTTTCACGAGGAAGAGCTTCTTTTAAGACAAAGCCTTCCAAGTGAAAAGTATGTCCTTCAGACACCAGTCGGAGCCAGACTGAAGTATTTTGCGGGGAGCGTGGAGAGAGAGAGACACGGAATCTTGGTCCCTCAAGATCGTGGAGCAGGGGTACAAGATCCCCTTTTTGGATCTTCCTCCTCTTTCTACGACTCCCAGAGACCTTTCTCCATCCTACCAAGGAGAAAAGAAAGAAAGTCTTGTTCGATCTCCTTCAGCAGATGATCGACAAAAGAGCGGTGGAACAAGTCGCGGACCTGGGTCTCCAGGTTTCTACAACAGAATCTTCCTAGTACCAAAGCAGTCGTCAGGTTGGCGTCCAGTTCTAGATGTAAGCAGGCTCAATCTTATCGTGGAAAAGATCAAATTCACGATGGAGACGCCTCATTCTGTTCTGGAGCGTTGAGACCGGGCGACTGGATGGTATCCTTGGACTTGCAGGACGCGTACTTCCACATCCCGATCCTACCCCTTTCAAGAAAGTATCTAAGATTTGTCTTGAACAACAAAGTATGGCAGTTCAGAGCGATGTGCTTCGTACTGACCACGGCTCCGATGGTGTTCACAGTAGTGATGAAGAAACGTAGCGAGGTTGGCTACACTCTTCGGAATAAGAGTTTCCCTATACCTCGACGACTGGCTGATCAGAGCGTCGTAGAGAGAAGTGTCTGAAGGACTTGCAGTTCACTTTAGCCTTAGCGAAGTCCCTGGGACTTCTGGTCAGCCTCGAAAAGTCGCATCTGACCCCAACACAGTCCATCGTGTATCTGGGGATTCAGATGGATTCAGTGGCTTTTCGAGCGTTTCCGTCCCAGGAACGTCAGCGGCTAGGCTTAGAAAAGATCTCAGCCTTTCTAAGGAAAGAGACTTGCTCGGCGAGGAATGGATGAGTCTGCTGGGGACCATTTCCTCGCTGGAAAGGTTTGTTTCCTTGGGAAGACTGCACATCAGGCCTCTCCAATTCTTCTTGGCAGACGAGTGGAAGGCCAAAAAGACGATCTCGATGCAGTATTGAGAATATCGATTCCGATCAAGAACCACCTAAGATGGTGGTTGGACCCTCAGAAGCTTCAAGAGGGCGTGTCCCTAAGTCTTTTGAGCCCCGACCTAGTGTTGTTTTCAGACGCTTCCATCACAGGATGGGGAGCAACACTAGGGGGAAGGAAGTGTCAGGCTCCTGGAGAGGGGAACAGGTAGCCTGGCATATAATGTCAAAGAACTGGCAGCAGTATTTCGTCCCTGCAGTTCTTCAGAAGAGTTTGGAGAACAAGATTGTTCAGATAAACTCGGACAATACCACAGCACTCGCTTATTTAAAAAACCAGGGAGGAACACACTCCAGAACGTTGTACTCCCTAGCGAGAGAGATTGCTGCTGTGGGCAAAAAGGAAAGAGGTAACGATCCTGACGAGATTCATTGCAGGTGTGCAAAACGTCAGGGCAGACCTTCTCAGTCGTCGGGACCAAGTCCTTCCGACGGAATGGACCTTGCACGAGGACGTTTGTCGAGACCTGTGGACGCTGTGGGACGTCCACTGGTCGACTTATTCGCAACATCAAGGAACAAGAGACTTCCTCTTTTACTGCTCCCCGGTCCTGGATCCAGAGGCAATCGCGGTAGACGCTTTGCTTTGGAATTGGACGGGCCTGGGACCTATATGCCTTCCCACCTTTCAAGATGCTGGGGGAAGTCATGAGGAAGTTTTGCGGCCGGTCGGAAGGGACAAGGTTAACCCTGATCGCTCCGATGTGGCCAGCGAGAGAATGGTTTCACAGAGGTCATGTCTTCCTTCCGTAGACTTTCCAAGGACATTGCCCTGGAGGAAAGATCTACTCAAACAGCCTCACTTCGAAAGGTGGTTTCACCAAAACCTCTCCGCTCTGAGTCTGACTGCGTTCAGACTATCGAAAAGTTGGCCAGAGCGAGAGGTTTTTTTCGAAAGCAGCTGCGAGAGCAATCGCACATGCGAGACGTGCTTCCACAAGAGCTGTTTTTACCAGGTCGAAGTGGGCTTCCTTCAGGGCATGGTGTAAAAGGAGGGAGTTTCATCTTCCTCGACCTCTGTGAACCATGATAGCTGATTTTCTGTTATTTCTCAGAAATGTGCAGAAATTAGCGGTCCCTACCATCAAGGGGATATAAAAGCATGTTGTCAGCGGATTTTAGGCACAGAGGCCTAGACCTGTCTGACAACAAGGATATTCATGACCTTTTGAAGTCTTTCGAGACCTCGAAGGTTTCTCAAATGAGACCCCCTTCATGGAATCTGGATGTAGTCCTGAAATTCCTTATGTCGAACACTTTCGAACCGCTTCAGACAGCGTCTCTTCGGAACCTGACAAGGAAGGCTCTTTTCCTAACTTCTCTTGCGACGGCTAAGAGAGTTAGTGAGATTCAAGCGTTTAGCAAGTTAAATGGCTTCAAAAGGGGACAATGCTGTCTGCTCGTTGAACCCATCTTTCTTGGCGAAGAATGAAAATCCACCTTCGAACCCTTGGCCGAAGACTTTCCAGATCAAGGGTATGTCAAGTCTGGTGGGCCAAGAACCAGAGAGAGTCCTTTGCCCGGTAAGGGCTCTCAAGTTCTACGTGCATAGAACTAAAGAGGTTAGAGGTCCCTCAGGTAACCTCTGGTGCTCTGTAAGAGGCCAGAGTTACCTTTATCGAAGAATGCTGTGGCTTTCTTTCTAAGGGACACCATTCGGGAGGCTCATTCATCTTTCCAGAAGACTGATTTGAGCCTCTTCCGAGTAAAAGCGCACGAAGTACGAGCCGTCGCTACCTCTCTTGCCTTCCAAAAGAACATGTACAATCAAGGACATCCTCGATTGTACCTTTTGGAGGAGCAACTCCGTCTTCGCCTCACATTACCTAAGGGATGTGAGAACGATCTATGACGATTGTAATGCACTGGGGCCATACGTTTCTGCGGACACAGTATTGGGGTCCGGAAGTAGCTCTTTCCCTATTCCTTAGTTAGGTTAAGTTAGGTTGTTGTGTTTTTAGGTTGTGGTGAGTCTTATGTGAAGATCTCCCATCCGTTAGTTAGTTTTAAGGGGTTTCTGTGTATAGTTGGTCAGGTGGTGGTCAGTTGCTTCGTTGCCCTCATTTGTATGGCCTCGATGATCTTGTCACGCTGAGGTCTCGCACCCGTTGACAGATCATCCAGAGCGCACCAGCACTACAGGTCTCCACCTGGCTGGCAACTCTGTAATTAAGCAAAAGCAGCCTTACGTGACAGTAATCACATAGTCTACTTTGCAAAACAGGTAAGGAACCAAGATGTATATCATCTACTTAATTTTAGTTTCCCAAAAAATCCTATTCTGTCTTTTCTCACCATCCAAAGGTGTGATTCAGCTATATATATATCTGTCAGGTAAGTGGCATGAAACAAAATGTTATTGTTATTATACATTAAGTTTGTTCATACTTACCTGGCAGATATATAATTAAAGTGCCCGCCCTCCTCCCCTCAGGGGACAGAGGCATTAATAAAAATATGAATAGAAAATGGGAATGGTTCCCTGATATCCGCCTCCCAGCGGCGGGAATGGGTACTACCACCTGGCCGCCCACTGCGTGTGCCGCGAGTTTTTTTGAAATTTCTGTCGGACGTCAAAAAAAAAAATACAGCATATATATATCTGCCAGGTAAGTATGAACAAACTTAATTGTATAATAACAATAACATATTAGTAGACAGCACTTTGAGAGAACTGTGCTGGAGACAAAAAAAGAAACCAAATTCAGTGTGTAGAAGTGAGAATTGAAAGGCTAATTGGAGGGGTTGCTGTGGTAGTGTTTTAACACTCGCCCCAGTTCTATACCGACACCTTTTATTTAGGTGAGCGAGTCAGAGACTTCTGACATGTCCAATTTAGCAGTTCTCTGGTATCATAGCAATATTTTACTAGAAATAGTGCTAAAGAGGACACATTTGACGGAGCGACACGGCTGAGCCCAGAAATAGATTTTTCCTACGTCAAAATCCCTTTTTTGGAAGTATAAGCATAAAACAACAGGACAACAGTTTTAAGCATTGGGGAGGTAAATTTTTTCTTTTAGAAAAGTTGGACTGGTGCTTATATATAGAAGGGTCTTGTAGAAATGTTGGACTGATACATATGTCCACAAAAAAGGCCTTTTAAAATTTTGGACTAGTGCATATGTACAAGAGAAGGGATGTGAAGAAATTATACATAAATTGCTCCATCAAACATTACTGCTCATGTAAACATAATTTGGTCACTACCATTATTAAATTATTGTTATTGTCCCTCTTCCAAAGTATCAACTATAGCATTAATGTCACTGGTGTACATGCGTAGGCAAGATATATGGAGACTTAGTTACCATGGGCTGTACAGTCACCTAAGAAAGAAGGACAGTTAAAGAATGTGGGAGCTTCTGCTGGGGCAGATTTCAGGTTGTCTTCTACCCTTCTAATGCATCAATTACTGTCTTCCACAATGGCTGCTCAAGATTATTCACCTTGCTCAAATAACTTTATGGTGTCCTTTAACCATATTTTATTTAATTTGACCAGGGGTAACTTTGGGCAAGAATTATTATTATTATAAAGCTTTGCAACTAGATATTGTTTATCCTCATGTCCAGGAGTATCGTTGCAAATAGTTGCCACTACAATTTAATTCCAATCCTGAAGTAAAGAAATACAACAACAGCAACTAAACTGATAATGTATTTATACATTGTAAGACTAGTAGCTCTGTATGGATGTAACTTTAACTCATAATGTGCACTTAGTACAGAAGCTGCATACATTCAAATATACAAAGCTAAGAATAGCTCAACATCCATTGCCTGACACAGTGTCCCTCAGAAGGCATCATAATTATATACTTGAGAGGTATGTCAGAACAATTATTAATCTCAAATGTCCTAAAATCCCAAAGGCTGTGGATGGCAGGACACAGCACCTGAAGGAGGAAAAGAAACCATATTCCCTAAGAAAGCTGAATTATAATATGGTTTGCTTATCTTTAAGGATGGAAGAATTCTGAGGATTGTAGCATGTAGAACCAATATTATTTAATGAATATAATTCATGATTGCTGATTTATGTTGACCAACTTGATCATTTATATCCCATGTTGTTTATCAAAGGATATTGTTAGTACTAAGTAAATGAACTTTGTAATTCATTTGACTTTTGGTTTGAAGTGCTTACTACATTTTCAGTCGGATATTAAAAGAAACAGTTATCCACAATTTTTCTTTTTAAACTCATTACATATATATATTTTACTTTATTTTTACAGGGAGGAGAGTGAAGTCTAGAGAGCATAAACCTTGTCCCTCATAGTACAGTATGTTGAAGCATCATGAAAAATGTGAAAGACAGTAATTGCCAGACAGTTTTGTGTTTCTCCAAATCCAAACACTAGAGAAAGTCAGGTGATACAAAAATGCTGCCCTCATTGCAGCACAAGCTTTAAGTAAAATAATTGCATGATGGAAAAACATGTTTAGCTAGTGCAAATTTCTTGTGCAATTGTGGATGAAGAATGAGCTTTATTACTTAAGAATAATGTCTTTTTACAAAACCACATTAAAGTATGCTTGAAGCTTTCATGGTCTTAGGTCACAGTAGAGAAACTTTGTAAACTGTGATATAACAGTTAAAGAGACAGTAAGGAGTACTTGATTTATCAGTGTGTAAAGTGTTGGTAACACATTGGTACAAAAGTTATCATTAGAACCTCAACATTCATTTAGTGCATATTTTGATAACTGTGTATTTAGTATATTTATTGGAATTTTCATAATCGTCCCAACTTTAAAAGAAGGCACTGCTGTGATTTTGACCTTGGTGTTTTCATCCTAAAGGAAAGGGAGATTTTTCTTATTTTTTTTTTTATATTAGTGGTAATTCAGCAGAAATGTCCTATGTTTTGATCTATAAATAGTAATATATATTCAGGGATTCAAATATTTTCTACATGAGGAAATTTGACAAAACTCAACAAGTATTGTGAACTGTGTTGTCTTTACATCAGTTAAGTTATGAACAGGGAATACTTGGCTTCCATTCATCTTGGTGTGCTTTGTAATTGTGTGTTAGTTAAACCGCAAAGGAAAAGTTCGGGAGCCATTTCTGTGTGAGCTAAGTTGTGAAGTCCAGTCTTGAAAAGGTGACCAGAAATTGATGAAGATCTTAAAGGATCTTTGTTCAAGTTCTTTCCAAATGACTTAAAATATAATATATGCTGGTTGTAATATAACTCTGTGAAAATTAAAAGCCTGTAGTATTTTGAATGCCATTTGCTCAAGTGTGTTGTGAGGGAGAAATAGCCAGTGCTTCTCATAATGATAAAGACTTGAGGTACTATGTACTGTCTTCACAGCAAAGCAGCTGATGGAAAATGAGCTTGTAGTTTTAGAATACGTATGTAATTTCCCTATTATACCAAATCCTAGTCATTCCTTTCACGTGATTCATTAAGAAATTAAATTGAAAATGTTACTTTCGTATTGTGTTCATAGACTTAGAAGTATTAGTAGTATAATGTGTTGCTAATGACATTGTTTGAAATGGTTTACACAAAGAACATCTACTGAAAAACATGCAGCAGCTATTCATCTTTCATCACTGATTACTGTATTGTATTAGAGTAATTTGCATAATTAGGAAAGCATTTGTTTTTGCTTGATTCAATTCTCAAGAATCTTAATATTTAGTTTTTAAGAGATAATGGATGTGCCTTGGACATACTGATGAAACCTGGCACTTCAATAATGTTTGGTTCATTACAATGATGGCTGTGATTTAGTGTGTAGTTTGAGGTGATATATGTTGTACAGCACTTTTACATACAATTACTGGATTACTTCTGAAAGGTGCTATAGCTTAGCTGTTGACTGTAATGCCCTTTCTGGATAACAGGGACTGTGAGATTCCATTTTATTTTGACTTTGATTAGGTAGTATCTTATTCTGGTCTGGTATATGTTAGCACCTAACTTAAACACGACTAGTTAAATATAAAATTGTTCCTTTGGAAATACAGACCAGGGCTCTTTATGTAGGAGTATCCCTCATCACGAGCTGGATATGGCTGTTGAATCTTTAAAAAGGTGGGTAATTGATTGGCAAGTGAGTGGGGGAGTCTGGTGCCAACTTGCTGTGAGCCAGTACTTTTTCTTTGGCCATTGTCAGGGAAGAAAAACAAAGTGTGAATAATGAAATTGTGAAG
>NC_087211.1:49273113-49288388 GCF_015104395.2 Macrobrachium nipponense | reverse complement strand
TCCAATACGTCACCAAAAATAACCGGCTTAGAAGATCAATAGCGATGAAAAATACGAAAATCAAATCAGGAGTAACAACAACAATGTTGCTGTCACGGCCGTAGAGAAAATCTGTCTTAGAAAACGGGAATGATTCCTATTCCCGCCACCAGCGGCGGGGCGGTAGATCACCTGACCTACCTGTAGAGTGTGCCGCGAAAATTCGAATTTCTATCGGGGACGACGGAGTCTATAGCTAAGTATATATCTGACAGGTAAGTTGAATGCATAAAAATAAGAGTTATCATAAGTTTTCCCTTTACTATTCTCTATTATTAAAAATGAGAAAACATTATTTACAGCAATATACAACCAGTGTAAAATCTTGGAATGGTTTGTTTCGACTTCAGAGGTTAAGAGCTAATTCAAAATAATGGTATATATACAGTATTAAAAGTTGTAAACATTTGAATCACTGTGTGAACAATTTTTTTCTACTTAAGAGAAATTCTTGTCACCTTGTGAGGGGACTGTTAAAAGGATTTTTTTTGTTTCTCGTGGAATTTGTAAATTGCAACGCTGGAAAATTTTCTTTTCAGTAACTCATTTTCTGTGTATCCCAAATATGCAAGGTATTTATGGTGTATAAATTTTTGTACATGAACTTCCCTGACAGATATATACTTAGCTATAGTCTCCGACGTTCCCGACAGAATTTCAAATCTCGCGGCACACGCGACAGGTAGGTCAGGTGGTCTACCTTACCCGCCGCTGGGTGGCGGATGTACGAACCACTCCCGTAAGCTTGTCAGATTTTTCTCTGTCGCGGGGAACGATAACAAACTGTGTCGGTTTCCTCTCGATAGTTTTTCGATTCTCGCTTGCCTGGAGTTAATTTGGACTTCTTTTGGTGACGTATTCGCTTTGTTTGGCTTGGCATACGCTGATTGTGGACCGGTTTGATTTTGAGTTTGATTTTCTTTAACGATGTCTGATCTAGAATCGGTAGTTAAAACTTCGGTTTTGTTTAGGGTTTGCGTGGAATGAAGGATGTAAGGTGAGGTTGCCGAAAGCTTCGGTAGACCCCCTCACGGTTTTGCATGAAATGCAGGGGAATGAATGTGCTTTTGCTCAACCCTTGTAATGAATGTAAGGGATTGAATGAAGAAGAATATAAGGCTCTCTCTTCTTATGTTAGAAGTTGGAACGTGATAGAGTGCGTAAGGCTTCCTCTAGAAGTTCTAGCAGATCTAGAATGAGTGAGTTGGATGTGGATCCTAATAGTACTAACGTAGAATTAGAACCTTCTTCCAAGTTGCAGCCCCGGCTCCCCGCACCGAAGCCGAAGATTCGCCTTCGGAGGCGGCAGCTCTGAAAGCCAAGAATCGTTCTATGGATCAGAAAGATTCGTCAGTTGGAAGGTAAGGAGAGTGTTAGTGATCAGTGCAGTGTCCCCAGTGTTGTGGAGGGTGCGTCTGACCGGCTCCTTAGTGCCTCTAGGCCTAGACCTCTTCCAGACTCCCAGTTCCAGTGGAGTAGGAAAGTCGAAAGCCGCAGGAGGGCTAGGGAGAGCCCCCACCGGTCAGGCGTCCCCTCGGCAGATCCTGAAGTACGCTCCCAGGCTGCCTCGGATCGCTACAAGAAGGAGCTCCTACGCCAATGCTTCTCCTCTTCGTCGTCTCCCTCTCCGAAGAGAGGTTGGAACTCCCCGGATGCGTCGCGCCCGTTGAAGAGGGCTTGGAAGGCTCCCTGCAGTCCTTTGGCTTCTAGTCCGGAGGTTTTCCCGGAAGAATCGTCGGTGGAGGCAAGAAACCCAAGAAATCCTGTGATCGTTCTTCTTCTCGCGCTCCGCGCTCGGCGCCTGCTTCCGAGGAAGAACAAGAAGATTCTCTACGAGAGTACTGCGACGGGGACTTCAAGCTCAGATCACGGCGCTAGCAGACTCTCTAGCAGTTAGATCACGTAGGAAGAAGGACGTTTCTCTTCCGATCAAGAGATCTAGGCGCCGCTCTTCAGAGGATCGTTCTCCTTCATATGGGGAGGTTTCGTATGAAGGTGGGGGCTCGCGTGAGCGCCCTCGCTCGAGTGAGCGCCCTCGCTCGCGTGAGCGCCCTCGCTCGCCTGGCTCTCTCTCGATTTCAAGACGCCAAACATCGGTAGGACGCTCTATGGAGAAAGAAGTTTTTTCTTCAGATTGGATTCCCGCTTCCGGTAAGCGCACTGCACCTGCTCATCACGCGATTTCTTCAACTCCCTCGCGTGAAACTTCTCCTCAGCAGCCTCAAGATTCTAGAAGGCGCCCTTATACAAGTAGGCGTTCTTCTTCCAGATGTCACTCTCCTCGAGTGTCGGATCGTGACTTCTCTCCTGACAGGCATCTAGAGTCTGGTAGGAGTCGTGTGCATGATAGACGGCCTACTGTTAGCCGCTCCCCGCAAGGTAGGCGCCAAGAGCCTACTGCACATAGATCTCCTAGTAGGCGCTCGTCTCTTTTAAGGCGTCATACTCCTGATTATTCTCCTAGGGGCAGACAACAAGAGTCTTTCAAGCGCCCTTCTCCGTGTAGGCGCTCTCCCGCTTCTAGGCGCACTTCTCCTGACCGTTTGTCTCTTGGTAGGCACCAGGAATCCCGGAAGCGCCCTTCTCCAAGTAGGCGCTCGTTAGTTTTGAAGCGCCCTTCTCCTGAATGTTACCCTCTTGTTAGGACGTCAAGAGTCTCGCAAGCAGCCTTCTCCTAGTAGCGCATTTCGCCTTCCAGTCGGACTTCCGTTGATCGTACGCAACTGGACAGGTATGGAGAGCCGCGCAACGCTCTGCTCTCGATAGGCGCTCTTCTCCTGGCAGCCGCTCGCCTCAGGATAGGCGCATAGAGTATAGTAGGCGCTCGCCTCCTTGTAAGCGCCCTGTGGATGTTTCCGAGGATTCTCGGAGTAGGAGCCCTACCTCTCCTTCGGCTGAGATTCCGTATACCTCGAAGAGGAGTCTCATCGTAGACTTCCCAGTCTTCTCATCGTTCTCCAGTGGATGTGAACTCTTCTAAGAGATGGGCGTTCTCCACAACCTCTCGCTCAACTCCTGCTAGGATCCTTCGTCACATAAGGATCTTCCGCGCTCCTGCCTCGAGAAGACGTCCTAGAAGGTTCGGATGAGGAACCGAACACTTCTGCTGCTGTCTCTTCTTACAAGAAGCTTACAGAGTCTACTTTTACAAGTTTTTGGGATTCCCTTACGCCTACGGCTCCTCCTCTCCTCACTCACTTTTTTCAACGGCGAAGACAGCGAAGAGTTCTTCTTGTGTGAGGATGAAGCCACTCTTTCTATGAGAAGGCACTGAGGAGTTTTGGTTCCTGATGGCTTCCAAAGAAGAAGCGGGGAAAACGATGTTCGCTTTTCCTCCTTCGAAGTTATCAGGACGTGCTGGTTTCTGGTACGAAACAGGAGAGCCCTTAGGATTGGGTCTACCGTCTTCGGCTGATTCGGATTTTTCGGCACTGGTAGATTCGACAAGGAGAAACTGCCCTTAACTCTGCTAAGACGACTTGGGCAATGAATGAATTGGATCATTTGCTCAAAGGTATGTTTAGAGTGCTAGAAGTATTTAACTTCCTTGATTGGTCGTTGGGAGTCCTAGCCAAGAAAATTGAAGTGCCAGAGTCAATTTCGCCAGAAGATCTTATGTGTGTTTGTCTTGTATGGACAAGTCGGTAAGAGACGGAGCGAGTGAAATCGCCTCCCTTTATGGGGCCGGGATCGTGAAGAAGAGGTCGGTTTATTGTTCCTTCTTAACGAAGTCGGTCTCCCATGCTCAGAGGTCTTCTTTGCTTTTTGCTCCTCTGTCTACTCAGTTGTCCCGAAACATCGAGGTGCAGCACATTTCGAGGGTCACTTTCGGCCAAAGCCCACCCAGGACCTTTTGGCACAGTCGGCAAGAAAACTCGCCCTTCCTCCCTACCAAGGCTAAGAAGGAAAAGGCAAGTGTTCGAGAACCCTTTCGAGGGGCATCTTCATCAACCTCTACGTTTAGAGGTCGTAGACCTTCAAGAAGGGGTAAGACTTTCGCCCAAGTCTGTTAAAGCCCCCAAATAACTTGCAAGTCCTTCAATCAACGGTGGGCGCCAGACTCTTAGAGTTTGCAGAAGTCTGGGCCAAAAAGGGGCGGATCCTTGGACCCTTTCTATTTTGAGGAGAGGTTACCTCATCCCTTTCGTCGAAAGACCTCCCTTGACGGCCATCCCAAGGGAACTGACGGCCAGGTACAGAGACCCCATCATGAATCAAGCTCTCCATCTAGCAGTAGATCAGATGCTGGAGAAGGGGGCTATCGAACTAGTGACAGACCATCATTCATCGGGCTTCTACAACCGCCTTTTCCTAGTTCCGAAGTCCTCAGGGGGATGGAGACCGGTGTTGGATGTAAGCGCCCTGAACTTCTTCGTAGAAAAGAAGAAGTTCACGATGGAAACGCCTTCATCAGTGCTGGCAGCACTTCGTCCAGGGGACTGGATGGTTTCCTTGGATTTACAGGACGCTTACTTCCACGTACCGATCCATCCTTCCTCGAGGGAAGTTTCTCAGATTCATGATGGGGGGGAAGAAAAATTTTTCAGTTCAGGGCTCTGTGTTTTTCGGCCTCTCGACGGCCCCTCAAGTGTTCACGGGGATTTTGAGGAATGTGGCTCAATGGCTTCATTTGAAAGGGTGAGGATATCCATGTACCTCGACGATTGGCTAATAAGGGCCAATTCAGAAGATCGTTGTTTGAAGGACTTACAAGTAACTTTAGAATTGACGAAGGCTTTGGGACTTCTCGTCAATTTCAAGAAGTCATCACTAATTCCCGAGCAGAGTGTGTGTATCTCGGGATACAGATGAACTCTCTGAGTTTTCTTTTCGGGCTTTTTCCCTCGCAGGGAAAGGATAGCCCGAGGATTCGAGAGAGTAACAACCTTCTTAGGGAAAGAAGTATGCACAGTGAGGGAGTGGATGAGTCTGCTGGGGACGCTCTCCTCTCTGGAGCAATTCGTTTCCTAGGAAGGTTGCACCTAGACCACTCCAATTCTTCTTCATCGGAATTGGAGTCGTCGTTCTCAGGATTTGACGTTCTCCCTGTCGTTATCCCAGGACACTCAAGACATCTCTTATGGTGGACAGATCCCAACCTCTTTGCGAAGGGACTGTCTCTTCAATCACAGACCCCAACCTGGTGTTGTTCTCCGACGCGTCGGACATGGGGTGGGGTGCAACTCTGGGAACCAGCGAAGTGTCAGGTACCTGGGTGGGGACAGGTAGCCTGGCACATCAACAGAAAGGAGTTGATGGCTGTGTGGTTGGCTCTGAAGGCTTTCGAGCCCAAAGTCAGAAGATCGGTAGTGCAGGTCAACGCGGACAACACTACGCTCTGGCATACATCAGGACAAACAGGGGGGACGCATTCTTCTCCCTGTACGAGACAGCAAGAGACCTTCTTCTGTGGGCAGAAGAAAGAGGAATCAAGCTTCTCACCAGGTTCGTGCAGGGAGAAAGGAATGTAAGAGCAGATCTCCTCAGCAGGAAAGATCAGGTCCTTCCACAGAGTGGACCCTTCATCTGGATGTATGCCAGAGCCTGTGGAAGTTATGGGCAGGCCACACATAGACCTCTTTGCCACGTCAAAGAACAGAGGCTGGATCCTTACTGCTCTCCGATATCAGATCCAGAGGCAGTAGCAATAGATGCTCTTCTTCTAGACTGGAACGGACTCGACGTCTACGCGTTTCCCCCCCCCCCTTCAAGATCCTGGGGCTAACCATCAAGAAGTTCGTAGAGTCCGATTCAACGAGAATGACCCTTAATCGCTCCCTTTTGGCCGGCGGGAAGAATGGTTCACAGAGGTACTGGAATGGTTGGTGGACCTTCCAAGATCGCTCCCGCTGGAAGGAGCGATCTACTCAGACAAACCCCACTTCGACAGGTACCACAAAAATCTCCTCGCTCTCAGTCTGACTGGTTTCAGACTGTCCAAAGTTTGGTCAGAGCGAAAGGCTTTTCAGCAACAGCTGCTAAAGCAATCGCAAGAGCGAGGAGACCTTCCACCTTGCGTGTATACCAGTCAAAGTGGGATGTCTTCAGACGTTGGTGCAAGAGGAAGAACATTTCCTCTTCCAGTACCTCTGTGACCCAAATTGCGGATTTCTTATTTTCCTCAAAGAAGAATGTCATCTGGTTGTGTCAACTATTAAGGGATACCGCAGTATGTTCGGGGCGCGTTATTTCGGCATAGAGGCTTAAATATATCCGATGATAAGGACCTGCATGATCTTATTAGATCATTTGAAACCATTAAGCGTCCTCATGTAGTACCGAACTGGAATCTAGACGTAGTCCTACAATTCCTTGGATCGTCTAGATTCGAACTCCTGGCTTAGCCTCTTTCAAGGATTTGACGAAGAAGGCTATCTTCCTTTTGGCCCTAGCTACAGCTAAGAGAGTGAGTGAGCTCCAGCTATTGAGGGCAATGTAGGGTTTAAGGAAGATTCTATGGTGTGTTCATTTCTTCCAAGTTTCCTGGCAAAGAATGAAAACCCATCACGCCCTTGGCCCAGGAGCTTTGAAGTTCGTAGTTTATCTTTTTCTAGTAGGGGAAGAGCCTGAAAGAACTCTTTGCCCTATGAGAATTATGAAGTATTTCCTTAAGAGGAAGGAACAACTTAAGGCTAATCAAGATGTGCTTTGGTGCTCCGTAAGGACCCACTCGGGACGGCCCATGTCGAAGAATGCTCTTTCCTTTTTTCTGAGAAGCCTTATTACAGAGGCACATGTTGCCTGTAAGGAAGATCATTTTAGACTACTGAAAGTGAAAGCTCACGAGGTGAGAGCCATCGCAACTTCGCTTGCATTCAGAAAAAAAATATGTCTGTGCGGAACTTGATGGAGGGCGACTTTTTTGGAGATGCCAATCGGTTTTCGCAAACCACTACCACGATGTAAAAATCACATATGATAAATGCTTCGCCTTGGGTCCTTTCGTATCGGCGGATTCGGTGCTGGGGCAGGGAGCTGAAACTTATCCTGTGTAAATTTTTTATAGTTACCCTATATTTTATATTGTTGTTTTTGGTTTGTCTGAAAGAGGTTGCAGGAGGCACCTCTTTTGTCGTAATATTAACCCTTTGTATTTTGGTTAGGTGGTCTGGTGGGTTTTTGGCTCCTTGCAGAGGTAGTGGTAAGGGATCTGTTAGGTAAGCGGACAAGTCCCTCTAACAGCATCCGACTTGGATTCTACCACAATAGGGGATCACATATCCCCAGTGGTAGATCCGAGAGTCTTTCAGCATCAGGTCACATCCTAGCTGTAGCTCTCCAGGCAATGCAGACTCAGAGATAGTATCTATGAAGTCTTCATCCTGAAAAGGTGAGAACCAAGGTTTTGGTTATATCCTACAACATTAGTTGTTTCCCGTCTTACCTGTATGATTGAGCTGTCTCTTACCTCCACCAAGGGTGCCAATCAGCTAAGTATATATCTGTCAGGGAAGTTCATGTAACAAAAATGATATTGTTAAACTACAATAAAGTTTTGTACATACTTACTTGGCAGATATATACGATTAATGGCCCACCCAGCCTCCCCTCAGGAGACAGGTGGAAGAGAAAAATCTGACAAGCTTACGGGAGTGGTTCGTACACCCAGCCACCCAGCGGCGGGTAAGGTAGACCACCTGACCTACCTGTCGCGTGTGGCCGCGAGATTTGAAATTCTGTCGGGAACGTCGGAGACTATAGCTAAGTATATATCTGCCAGGTAAGTATGTACAAAACTTTATTGTAGTTTAACAATATCATGTTTAGACTAGTTTTTAAAATTGTTTAGTTTTCTAAATTAATGGAAATTTTTTGGGAATTAAACTTATTGTATATAAATTCACTATTTATACTAGATTTCTTTATAAATGGAGTAGTATAGCCTTTTTTAAGGCATCCTTGAAATTTTCTACAGTATCTTATCCCCTACTTTATGATACTGAAATTTTATTTCTTTCTCACACACAAAAAGGTAATGATTGCACATAGGAAGTTGCTGTGTGTGAATTGAAATGAAAGGTCATGTTTATACGAGTTTTTCAGGAGATTAATTTCCTGATAGTTACCACATGGGCTCAGCTACGATTTCAGTATATCATGATATACCAGCAATGTATTTTGTTTAATGTCTTTCATGTAGACTACAAAGTCAATACTGGTACACTTTTGTCATAACAGCAGTATAGATTTTATTTTTATAATATTTGAAAATACTGTATAGCTGATTCAGGTATCAAGAGATATGGAGTGTATAGCCATAATTATATTATTATATTCAGAGCACTGAGTTTAATTTTTACCATAAGGAGTTTTACATCATTAAAAACCTCTTCTCTAACAAAATATTTACATTTTTATTAAAAAAAATTATTTTGTAATCTACATTTTTCACCTTCACATAACGTTTTTTTAAGCAAATCACAAAGGTAGGAAATTTAAAAAATTCATTTACCTCAACTTCCTCCTACTGGTTCTTGCACAGTCATAATGTCGCCTATTGGACTTGCTTGAGTGAAAAGTATAGGAATACTGGATAACTTCGGATTTGTTACCTGAAGCCGTCGTATCCAAGAAAGAAGAGAATCTCTACTTGATGTACCTGAAAAAAAAATAAGGCAAATCTTGTTTTACATTAGTAGGTCCTGAAACAACTTGTCCTTTCCATCTGCTGGTTTTTCTCCTTGGCTTTTACAATTTTATCCTACTAATGCTCTCCACATATGGCTACTGGAGGATAAGAGCTTTCCACACCTGTCGTCTAACTTGTGACTAGCACCAGCTAATTACGCACCTACTCTAAATTAATATAGTACGAATCTTAACTGTCCTTTCTAAGTGTTCAGTAAGATGTTTGGACAAAATGTAACAACTCGGATAGTAAAAAAAAATTTTACTTTCTAAAGACAATAAATGAGACTTCAGTTTTCCTTCAGCTTTCATATCTAGTGAATAAAGTGAATGCTGATTTTCTGATAACAAAAGTTAGATATGGAGATGGTGAAAACCTATTGGGTGCAGGGAACATGTTTTCACTTATAAAGAGTACACGTAAACAACTATTACTATCACTTCACTTTTGACTAGAACAGTGTAAAGCAGTCAAATATTTTCTTTAAATAAAGCTGCAGTCAAAGATTTTCTTTTAATTATTAAAATTAAAGCTATGAGTCATTACAATAAACAATGCTAAAAAAATTCTAGTAAGTATATGAAGTGTTAGTATATTGGTCACTGTTTGCAACCTATTTTTAAAAAAATATTTTTTGGGTGCCATTGGTTTAAACAATTACCTTAGCAGACAAGTTGTGTGGATACTTACTATAAGAGTATTCAGTACACAGCACTGCACCGTGGTAAGGCCCTTAAACAGTGAGCAAGCTATGCAGCTAGAGTAATTAGCCAAATACTTTGCATCATTTATATTGTGTCAATACAAGGATGCTGTCATTTCTTTAATAACTGACTTTGATGACTCCAAGCTTACATCAATAGGTAAAAAAAAAAAATGTATCACTTAATGATGGTCACCATATCATGTCTTCATCTGAATTTATTAAATTACATAAATTCATTCTGAAGACATTTTGTTACACAGATGCAGGCATTTCCTTCAAAATGATACTTGCCTGGAGCAGGTGAGCAATGTCTAAACCCAGAGAGATGAAAAGGGATTTGTCCATTAATATCAGGAAGGCCACCTAGTCAGGCATTATGCAATGTCTCTGGCTTCAAACAGGATACGTGAATTTGAAACTAAGCCATGGCAGTTCATTAAGAAGCCACTCCCCATACACTTAGTTAATATCAGAATTCAGGGTTGAAGGAATAGTTGGAACGAATTATTTACAATTCAAGACAATTCCAGCCTAACTACAGTGGCTAGTATTGAGATAGGTTTCCTTTGTCATGACTGTAATGCAAGGAATCTGTGGCATCTGGCAACTCGTGTGCATACGAGGTGGAGAATAGTCATAGACAACACTTGTACCCTGTGATGCATTAGTCTTTCTTCCAACCCAGGATATCAGAGGGGCGGCTACAGGTGGGCAATCAATGTTAGACCTCAGGTTTATTAGCTATGAATAATACAAATTGATTATAATTTTTCATTTGTTTCGTATTCGGAACAAACCTTCGGTCGTAACAATAGGATAAACTAAATCTTACTTGGAGGGAGGCACAAGAATCCTGAACTGACTGGGGGTTCAGCACACCTGACCTCCCTCCTTATAAGTTTAGAAGTTCGAGTTCTAAAGAAGGGGATCAATGCCTGTGAGAGAATTGATATGACGGTACCTATGAACTCAGCCCGCTGGGATTAAACACAATGAGACATGACCAGACTCATTGCATTCAAGGAAGATAGAGAGAACTCCATCTGTTCAAGCAAATAACCAAAAAAAATGCAACACAGTATAGACCACCGCACTCGCCTGTATCAGACCAGTTTGCAGTGTATGATGTGTCTATTCTTCAACCAGCCCATAGGAATAAAGAGATAGAAGACCAGCCACCTAATTCATTCTCTCTTCTACTCAATCATCTTAGTTAAGATACAAACTATCCCGCCAGGGGCACAGGATGAGATGAGCTATAGAACTTGTTGAGCAGCTACCACTGGACCCAAGGAAAAAGTGTCCAAGGACCTGTAGGATATGTCCTTCATGTACAAGGAAGTGAAAGTGGTCTGCCGAAGCCAGGAACCAGCATTCAAAAATCCTATGAACAGACAAGCTTCTTAAAAGCCAGAGAAGAACTCATCCTCTGATGTCATGTGCTCTGCCAAAGCCAGGAACCAACATTCAAAATCCTTTGAACAGACAAGTTCTTAAAAGCCAGAGAAGAACTCATTCCTCTGATGTCGTGTGCTCTAGCAGGCACAGTATCCATGACAAAACTTGATGGTGAGGAGTAAGCTCGTTTAATTACCTTATGAAGCCAGAATGAAATATATTTCTTGGATACTTCTTTTCTATTGGCTTAGCCCGTGCTAACAAAAAGTCTACGACACCTATGTTTAGGTGACGAGTCCTGTTTAGATAGCGACACAGAGCTCTGTTTCGTCTTCCTCCTAAATAAATTACAATACGTCTACAATAAAACTAGTTTTTAAACAAACCCATTAATCACATATCAGTGCTCTCCCTTCCTCTCACTCTTCTAGATGGAGTTGGCACAAAAAAACAAGCAGTGTATGTTTCACAAAAAATATATTAAGTCCCTCAGATATGAACTAGATTTTTTTGAAATTGTACTCTCACATACAAAGGTTCACAAATACAAAACAGCCTAAGTAACCAGCTCATAATCCTTCAACTCACTACCTTCCATTTTTTTTTTCAGTCACTAGGTACTGGTTACTGCTATCAGCCTAGCTTTATATCAAGAAGTCTTACTAACTGATTTCCCTCGAAATTAGATGGCCAATAGCTGAAAGTTTTTTGCTCAAAGTATCAAGAATTCTTATAGCTATTTGTACATAATTCAATGTTTTGAAAGTTTGGATTTTAATTTTATTTCCTATTTTCCTTGCATTTAAATAACCAACAACTTAAGCTTTTTTTTAAAAATACAGTTATGCCTCTTTGAAATGTAGGCTATCAAGTTAGGCTACATAGGTGATCAAGCTAGCCTATGTATCCTGATCCTGGATCCAAACACTGAGAAGTCTCTCCATCTCAATTACTTATTTATGTTTCTTGGAAATACATAACTTATTCATATTAAAGCCATTGTGTTTATACTCGGGTAGAAACACCAATTCAATAAAGTGGACTGAACAGTAATCAAATGGAAACTGTACTATACTACAAATCTGGTATGAAGAAGTTTCCACAAAATGTTTATTCACCTTTCATCAGGAATAAAAACAATACTTATCACTATGCAAAATACAATTAAATATGCATGTATGGACTATGTCCTGTCATATAGCAACAACTAATAAAATCAGTTATTGCGTCAAGCAAAATAGGGTTATTGATCAGCTTTGCAAATCTATGAGATTGTTATGACAAGTAAATTCCTGGACAGAAGAAAGTGCCTCATCTCCATTCAAACAAAAGTTCAAGCTCCAAACAAGCAGGTAAAAATAACGCTTACCAGTTGCACAAATGGCCATAATAATACCATCCTCTTGTTCATGCACACTACATTTCTTGACAAGAGATGACTCCTCTTCCATCACACCCGTGAACCAATGTTTAATATTTGATACATCTGCAAAACACAACAATAAAAATCACAAAGTTATTGGAGAACTAATTACAGTTTATATATACATAAAATTTTGATAATTTACTTAAAAATGTCACTAGGTTAACAAATTCTTATTAAAAAGACAGTGGATGTGAAAGCTACTACCATTTCTAAAACAGATCATTAACCCTCTTACGCCGAAGCCCTAAAAATCAAAACCTCTCCCGTATGCCGGGGCTGGTTTGGAGTGAGCACGGAAGCAGAAAAAATAATTTTTTCAAAAAATCACAGCGCGCTTAGTTTTGAAGATTAAGAGTTCATTTGTGGCTCCTTTTTTAGTCATTGTCTGAAGTTTAGTATGCAACCATCAGAAATGAAAAATAATATCATTATCATATGTAAATAATGCGATATATGGTAGCAAAAAAAAAAAAAATCATAAATAATTGTATTCAAATCACGCTGTGCAAAAAACGGTCAAAGCTAACGAGTTACTTTTTTTTCGTTGTATTTTACACTAAATTGCAATCATTTTGATATATAATACATTGTAAAACAATAAAAGCAACACCGGAAAAATATTATCACAAAATGATGTACGAATTTGTAACGCGCCGACGTAAAAAAATATTTTTTTCAAAAATTCACCGTAAATCTAAATATTGTTCTAGAGACTTCCAATTTGTTTCAAAATGAAGACAAATGATTGAATATTACGATACTGTAAGAGTTTTAGATTAACATTGCAGATTTTGACCATTTCGGACGAGTTAAAGTTGACCGAATGTCGAAATTTTTATATATATATTTTTTTATATGCACATATTTCGGAGATGGGAAAAGCTACAACCTTCAATTATTTTTTATTGTATTCTTCATGAATTTGCGCACATTTTGATATATGAAACTCTATAAAAAGGCTAATATGAAAAGGAGCAAATATTAGGATAATGCGAAGTACGCATTTCGGAGACTTGCGGCCGCGAATCGCGCACGGAGGGAAGTTAAATTATATTTTTCAAAAATTCACCATAAATCACAATATTGTTCTAGAGACTTCAAATTTGTTTCAAAATGAAGATAAATGACTGAATATTATTAGGCCATAAGAGTTTTAGCTTACAATTGTGTTTTTCAACTATTTTGGTAGAGTCAAATTTGACCGAACGTGGGTTTTTTTCTATTTATCGTGATTTATATGCAAATATTTCTATATAAGAGAAAAACTACAACCTTCAATCATTTTTAGTTGTATTCTACATGAAATTGCGCACATTTTCATATATAAAACTTTATGTAACAGCTAATTTTAATTGGTGCAAACATTTCGACAATCGCACAAAAAAAATTCTGATTTTTTCGGAAGAGTTACCGCGCGGACGTAAGGAAATTTTTTTTTTTTTTTTTTTTTTTTATAATTCACCATAAATCAAAAATATAGTGCTAGAGACTTCCAAGTCATTGCAAAATGAAGGTAAATGATTGAATATTACTAGAATAATAAGAGTTTTAGCCTACAATTTGCGTTTGTCGACTATTTCAGTAGAGTCAAAGTTGACCGAAAGTTGAAATTTTTGCACTTAATTATTTATTTATATGAAAATATTTCAAAACTGATAAAAGCTACAAGCATGGGTTGGTTTTAGTTGTATTGTGCATGAAATTGCACACATTTCCATATATAAAACTTTATGTAACGGCTAATTCAAAATGGTGCAAACATTAGGACAATCGCACGAAATGACAATTGTCTAAAATTGCATTTTTCTAACTATACAAACCTGAGGTCCTTTTACAATAGGAAGATACTAGCGGCAGCTGGATAGGTCGTAAGCTTTCGAAACAATGGGGTTCGGTAGTTAACTAACTGCTTGTCCGACAGGCGCGCGAGCGCGCGACTGGGAGGTAAATCAAATCACTTTTGCTTTGGCCCAAGCAAAAACTGCAGAGTGAGGGGTGGCATGAGGTGGGGCTATGTGTAAAAGGACCTCAGGTTTGTATAGTTAGGAAAAATGCAATTTTAGACAAATTGTCATTTGTTCCGACACGGCATACAAAACCTTCGGTCCTTTTACAATAGGAAGACTCACTTCTTGGTGGGTGGAATCTGAGTCTTTTGTGAACAGACTGGTGTTCGCCCTACCTTGGAAGCTTCCCTGGTCGTGAAGAGCGAGGGAGGGATCCAAGCCTCTGTCCGATTGATCGGGGTGTGCACCGCAGGATCAATGGTCAGACCTCTGGACCGAGTACTAAGAGAGGGGCATGCGCATCTCTTAGTACCAGCAATGCAAGAACTTGTTCCTGTACAGGAGCAAATATAAAGGTCATGGGTTTGATCTCTTGTAGGCATCCACTTCCCCCCTTGCAGAAGGAAGTGGTGGATATTCTGCTCCTATCCCTAGTGAAAGGGATAGGATGGTGGGGCTCTGTCATATAGCTCACCTGCATCTCGTCCTCATCCAGCGTAGTGACGACCATGGCCCTCTGCCCACAGGTAGAGGGGAAGGAAAAGATGGGAAGAGAGAGCCAGTCACTCACTCACTCACACCATCCTCCACACAGTCCCACACCAGGACTCGATGCTGTTCAGCCTGCGAGGGTCTGGGTTAGCTACACAACTTGTTGAGCAGCCACCACGGGTCCCAAGGAAAAGGTATCCAAGGACCTGTGGGCAATATCCCGAAGGTAGAAGGACGTAAAAGGTCGTCTGGTTAGACCAGACCCCTGCCTTCAGACCTGCGCCACGGAGAAGTTCTTGCGAAACGCCAACGAGGGGCCAATACTTCTGACTTCGTGAGCTCTCGGACGGGACGTACGGATGTCGTCACTACCATCAGCCTCATACGCCCTCCTGATGACCTCACGCAGCCAGAATGAAAGAGTGTTCTTGGATACTTCTTTCTTGGTGACCCCGTGCTCAACGAAGAGGCGTCGACACTCAGGCCTGAGGTGACGAGTTCTCTTCAGATAGCGCCGTAGCGCCCTCACAGGACAAAGCAGCATCTCATCCGCATCATTATCGGTGAAGTCCAATAGGG
>NC_087211.1:49216052-49272613 GCF_015104395.2 Macrobrachium nipponense | reverse complement strand
ATCATCTTTCATCCCTATGCAACAGTACACTCTGGCTTGGTGTCTCAGTTTTGCATCCCTATGCAAGATCGTTCAGGGGTTACTTGAGTCATTGGTTCCCTGCTCAATATCATGACTGGGAGCGTCATTTTGAGGTGGTGACTCAACCTTCCGGTCAGCTTTGAGACTGTTCACCCACCCTAAGGCCTGAGTTCTTACATAAAAGATAATTGTTTATACAATATTCTCTAGGAACAAATACCATATTTTTTATTTTAAAAATAATTTGTGTCATGAGCCATACTGTATATCATAATCTTACCTTTATCACTCCACATAGTACTTCCTGATGCTGAAGGAGAAAATGATACAGTAGGTTAGTTGGGGTGGGGAGAGGGATGTCACACACTCCCACTCACCTACCGACAGCCAATTAACCAACTTGTTACCAAGCTTCAACAACTATTTTCTGTTCATGGTGAGGAATACTATTACTTTATATAAAACACTGGCTTGTATAGTACCTAGGAAACTTACAAATACTTTACAAATTGGTATTTTAATATACAGTATTTAGTACTTAATTATGATTGTAATATAATTGTGTTAAATTTTTGTTTACAGTTGGAGCTTTTATGTTGGGTTCTTGATAGTGAGAACAGCAAAAATATTAATTCTGAAAGATTATGCTCTGTCTTGAGCAGTTGTTTATTAGTGTACTTTATCATTCAGGTGTCAAAATACTTTGTCCTTTGAAGTTATACATGCTAACTTTGTCTTAGCAATTGTCAAGTTGAAGGTAAAGAAGTTAGGGTAAGTTTCATGAATGTAGTGTGCTGAAATCGAAGGCTAGTTGTTCCTGCGTCCATTAATTGTCAGTTTTCAATAAGGTTAGCAGAAATGCTAATTATGTACGTAATTGTATTTTCTCTTCACTCGCAATTTCTCTTATACTTTGCATGTGTCATCTGAATATTTTGATGTGTTTCCTTACATATAATTTTGCCACCATGTTTGAGGTAAGTTTACCACATTTAAAAAGCCCTTTTTTGACCACTGGATTTGTTTTTTGTGAACCATAGTGTTAGGGTAAAATTTTCTTTTTATTTATGCTGTAAACAGGCCACTTGAAACAAACTGATAAGTTATATATACCAATTTCATGTTTTATATTAGCTCTTAAACTTCCAAAATGCCTTTCAAAAACTCCAGATTGTTCATTCATGGCTGGCGGGAGATTATAGTTTGACTAGCAAAAGTTTACCGCATTTAAAAATAACTTTGTTATACTACACCCAAGCAAAAAAAAAAAAACTTTCCTGTGGTTTTTTTTTATTACATCTTTGTTCATATATATCTTTTAATTAAGTAGAGGAGGAAGTAAAACATTAAAAGAAGAATGCAATAAATAATTAAAAACCAAATATTAATTATTTGGCAAGAGTCAGAATGGATTGATTAATCTGGTGGCCTCAGATTTTTTATTGAATAAAGTAATTCACAATCTCTCAGTGGAGTAAGATTTCAGAGTCTAAGTATGAGTTAAGTATTTTCATAATCGGCACAGACTGACAAATATTCATGGGCTGTCTGTAATAAAACAAATGTCTCATTAGAGAGTCTTAATAAGTGCTTAAGAAGGCAGCATTGCATGCCCTGTTACACTTTGGACTTGTAGCTATCTACTTGATACATTTTCAGTTTTGAGTCAACAGGTATAACCTAAGGTAGTAAAATATTCCTATGCCTTTCTTGTTAGGTTTGCATTCAAAAAGTTAGAGAAAACAGTTGGGTAGAATGGTGGCATAGTTCATTAGTCAAACCTCATCTGTGATGTACGTTTTGTTCATAGTGCCAGACTAACGTTAGAACTTGTAATTTCCAGTAAAAACAGCCATTAGGTTTATGAATTCACAATAGTCATGCTCTGTAATTGATATGGAATTTAGTTTGAGAATTCTAGTTTTGAAAGTCCATCACTGTGCAGTGGTTGTATGATCAGTCACCACCTCCAATGTGGTAATCAGCAAAATAAGAGTTATCAGAAGTTTTCCCTTTACTATTCTCTATTATTAAAAATGAGAAAACATTATTTACAGCAATATACAACCATGTAAAATCTCTTGGAATGGTTTGTTTCGACTTCAGAGGTTAAGAGCTAATTCAAAATAATGGTATATATACAGTATTAAAAGTTGTAAACATTTGAATCACCGTGTGAACAATTTTTTCTACTTAGAGAAATTCTTGTCACCTTGTGAGACTGTTAAAAGGATTTTTTTTGTTTCTTGTGGAATTTGTAAATTGCAACGCTGGAAATTTCTTTTCAGTAACTCATTTTCTGTGTATCCCAAATATGCAAGGTATTTATGGTGTATAATGTTTAGACTAGTTTTTAAAATTGTTTAGTTTTCTAAATTAATGGAAATGTTTTGGGAATTAAACTTATTGTATATAAATTCACTATTTATACTTGATTTCTTTATAAATGGAGTAGTATAGCCTTTTTTTAAGGCATCCTTGAAATTTTCTACAGTATCTTATCCCCTACTTTATGATACTGAAATTTTATTTCTTTCTCACACACAAAAAGGTAATGATTGCACGTAGGAAGTTGCTGTGTGTTGTAATTGAAATGAAAGGTCAGTTTATACGAGTTTTTCAGGAGATAATTTCCTGATAGTTACCACATGGGCTCAGCTACAGATTTCAGTATCAATGATATACCAGCAATGTATTTTGTTTAATGTCTTTCATGTAGACTACAAAGTCAATACTGGTACACTTTTGTCATAACAGCAGTATAGATTTTATTTTTATAGATATTTGGAAATACTGTTTATGCTGATTCAGGTATCAAGAGATATGGAGTGTATAGCCATAATTATATTATTATATTCAGAGCACTGAGTTTAATTTTTACCATAAGGAGTTTTACATCATTAAAAACCTCTTCTCTAACAAATATTTACATTTTTTATTAAAAAAATTATTTTGTAATCTACATTTTTCACCTTCACATAACGGTTTTTAAGCAAATCACAAAGGTAGGAAATTTAAAAATTCATTTAACCTCAACTTCTCCTACTGGTTCTTGCACAGTCATAATGTCGCCTATTGGACTTGCTTGAGTGAAAAGTATAGGAATACTGGATAACTTCGGATTTGTTACCTGAAGCCGTCGTATCCAAGAAAGAAGAGAATCTCTACTTGATGTACCTGAAAAAAAAATAAGGCAAATCTTGTTTTACATTAGTAGGTCATGAAACAACTTGTCCTTTCCATCTGCTGGTTTTTCTCCTTGGCTTTTACAATTTTATCCTACTAATGCTCTCCACATATGGCTACTGGAGGATAAGAGCTTTTCCACACCTGTCGTCTAACTTGTGACTAGCACCAGCTAATTACGCACCTACTCTAAATTAATATAGTACGAATCTTAACTGTCCTTTCTAAGTGTTCAGTAAGATGTTTGGACAAAATGTAACAACTCGGATAGTAAATTTTAACTTTTCCTAAAGACAATAAATGAAGACTTCAGTTTTCCTTTCAGCTTTCATATCTAGTGAATAAAGTGAATGCTGATTTTCTGATAACAAAAGTTAGATATGGAGATGGTGAAAACCTATTGGGTGCAGGGGACATGTTTCACTTATAAAGAGTACACGTAAACAACTATTACTATCACTTCACTTTTGACTAGAACAGTGTAAAGCAGTCAAATATTTTCTTTTAAATAAAGCTGCAGTCAAAGATTTTCTTTTAATTATTAAAATTAAAGCTATGAGTCATTACAATAAACAATGCTAAAAAATTCTAGTAAGTATATGAAGTGTGTTAGTATTGGTCACTGTTTGCAACCTATTTTTAAAAAAATATTTTTTGGGTGCCATTGGTTTAAACAATTACCTTAGCAGACAAGTTGTGTGGATACTTACTATAAGAGTATTCAGTACACAGCACTGCACCGGTAAGGCCCTTAAACAGTGAGCAAGCTATGCAGCTAGAGTAATTAGCCAAATACTTTGCATCATTTATATTTTGTCAATACAAGGATGCTGTCATTTCTTTAATCATGACTTTGATGACTCCAAGCTTACATCAATAGGTAAAAAAAAAAATGTATCACTTAATGATGGTCACCATATTCATGTCTTCATCTGAATTTATTAAATTACATAAATTCATTTTAATTTTCTGAAGACATTTTGTTACACAGATGCAGGGCATTTCCTTCAAATGATACTTGCCTGGAGCAGGTGAGCAATGTCTAAACCCAGAGAGATGAAAAGGGATTTGTCCATTAATATCAGGAAGGCCACCTAGTCAGGCATTATGCAATGTCTCTGGCTTCCAAACAGGATACGTGAATTTGAAACTAAGCCATGGCAGTTCATTAAGAAGCCACTCCCCATACACTTAGTTAATATCCAGAATTCAGGGTGGTTGAAGGAGTGGAACGAATTATTTACAATTCAAGACAATTCCAGGCCTAACTACAGTGGCTAGTATTGAGATAGGTTTCCTTTGTCATGACTGTAATGCAAGGAATCTGTGGCATCTGGCAACTCGTGTGCATACGAGGTGGAGAATAGTCATAGACAACACTTGTAACCCTGTGATGCATTAGTCTTTCTTCCAAACCAGGATATCAGAGGGGCGGCTACAGGTGGGCAATCAATGTTAGACCTCAGGTTTATTAGCTATGAATAATACAAATTGATTATAATTTTTCATTCGTTCGTATTCGGAACAAACCTTCGGTCTTAACAATAGGATAAACTCTTACTTGGAGGGAGGCACAAGGAATCCTGAACTGACTGGGGGTTCAGCACACCTGACCTCCCTCCTTTTCTTAGTAAGTTTAGAGTTCGAGTTCTAAAGAAGGGGGAATCCTGCCGTGAGAGAATTGATATGACGGTACCTATGAACTCAGCCCGCTGGGATTAAACACAATGAGACATGACCAGACTCATTGCATTCAAGGAAGATAGAGAGAACTCCATCTGTTCAAGCAAATAACCAAAAAAATGCAACACAGTATAGCCACCGCACTCGCCTGTATCAGACCAGTTGCAGTGTATGATGTGTCTATTCTTCAACCACAGCCCATAGGAATAAAGAGATTGAAGAACCCGACCCCACCTAATTCATTCTCCTCCTTCTACTCAATCATCTTAGTTAAGATACAAACTATCCCGCCAGGGGCACAGGATGAGATGAGCTATAGAACTTGTTGAGCAGCTACCACTGGACCCAAGGAAAAAGTGTCCAAGGACCTGTAGGATATGTCCTTCATGTACAAGGAAGTGAAAGTGGTCTGCCGAAGCCAGGAACCAGCATTCAAAATCCTATGAACAGACAAGTTCTTCTTAAAAGCCAGAGAAGAACTCATTCCTCTGATGTCATGTGCTCTGCCGAAGCCAGGAACCAACATTCAAAATCCTTTGAACAGACAAGTTCTTAAAAGCCAGAGAAGAACTCATTCCTCTGATGTCGTGTGCTCTAGCAGGCACAGTATCCATGACAAAACTTGATGGTGAGGAGTAAGCTCGTTTAATTACCTTATGAAGCCAGAATGAAATAGTATTCTTGGATACTTCTTTCTTGGCTTAGCCCGTGCTAACAAAAAGTCTACGACACCTATGTTTTAGGTGACGAGTCCTGTTTAGATAGCGACACAGAGCTCTGTTTCGTCTTTCCTCCTAAATTACAATACGTCTACAATAAAACTAGTTTTTAAACAAACCCATTAATCACATATCAGTGCTCTCCCTTCCTCTCACTCTTCTAGATGGAGTTGGCACAAAAAAACAAGCAGTGTATGTTTCACAAAAAATATATTAAGTCCCTCAGATATGAACTAGGTTTTTTTGAAATTGTACTCTCACATACAAAGGTTCACAAATACAAAACAGCCTAAGTAACCAGCTCATAATCCTTCAACTCACTACCTTCCATTTTTTTTTTCAGTCACTAGGTACTGGTTACTGCTATCAGCCTAGCTTTATATCAAGAAGTCTTACTAACTGATTTCCCTCGAAATTAGATGGCCAATAGCTGAAAGTTTTTTGCTCAAAGTATCAAGAATTCTTATAGCTATTTGTACATAATTCAATGTTTTGAAAGTTTGGATTTTAATTTTATTTCCTATTTTCCTTGCATTTAAATAACCAACAACTTAAGCTTTTTTTTAAAATACAGTTATGCCTCTTGAAATGTAGGCTATCAGTTTTAGGCTACATAGGTGATCAAGCTAGCCTATGTATCCTGATCCTGGATCCAAACACTGAGAAGTCTCTCCATCTCAATTACTTATTTATGTTTCTTGGAAATACATAACCTATTCATATTAAAGCCATTGTGTTTATACTCGGGTAGAAACACCAATTCAATAAAGTGGACTGAACAGTAATCAAATGGAAACTGTACTATACTACAAATCTGGTATGAAGAAGTTTCCACAAAATGTTTATTCACCTTTCATCAGGAATAAAAACAATACTTATCACTATGCAAAATACAATTAAATATGCATGTATGGACTATGTCCTGTCATATAGCAACAACTAATAAAATCAGTTATTGCGTCAAGCAAAATAGGGTTATTGATCAGCTTTGCAAATCTATGAGATTGTTATGACAAGTAAATTCCTGGACAGAAGAAAGTGCCTCATCTCCATTCAAACAAAAGTTCAAGCTCCAAACAAGCAGGTAAATAACGCTTACCAGTTGCACAAATGGCCATAATAATACCATCCTCTTGTTCATGCACACTACATTTCTTGACAAGAGATGACTCCTCTTCCATCACACCCGTGAACCAATGTTTAATATTTGATACATCTGCAAAACACAACAATAAAAATCACAAAGTTATTGGAGAACTAATTACAGTTTATATATACCGTACATAAAATTTTGATAATTTACTTAAAAATGTCACTAGGTTAACAAATTCTTATTAAAAAGACAGTGGATGTGAAAGCTACTACCATTTCTAAAACAGATCATTAACCCTCTTACGCCGAAGCCCTAAAAATCAAAACCTCTCCCGTATGCCGGGGCTGGTTTGGAGTGAGCATGGAAGCAGAAAAAATAATTTTTTCAAAAAATCACAGCGCGCTTAGTTTTGAAGATTAAGAGTTCATTTGTGGCTCCTTTTTTAGTCATTGTCTGAAGTTTAGTATGCAACCATCAGAAATGAAAAATAATATCATTATCATATGTAAATAATGCGATATATGGTAGCAAAAAAAAAAAAATCATAAATAATTGTATTCAAATCACGCTGTGCAAAAAACGGTCAAAGCTAAAGAGTTACTTTTTTTTCGTTGTATTTTACACTAAATTGCAATCATTTTGATATATAATTACATTGTAAAACAATAAAAGCAACACCGGAAAAATATTATCACAAAATGATGTACGAATTTGTAACGCGCCGACGTAAAAAAATATTTTTTTCAAAAATTCACCGTAAATCTAAATATTGTTCTAGAGACTTCCAATTTGTTTCAAAATGAAGACAAATGATTGAATATTACGATATGTAAGAGTTTTAGATTAACATTGCAGATTTTGACCATTTCGGACGAGTTAAAGTTGACCGAATGTCGAAATTTTTATATATATATTTTTTTATATGCACATATTTCGGAGATGGGAAAAGCTACAACCTTCAATTATTTTTTATTGTATTCTTCATGAATTTGCGCACATTTTGATATATGAAACTCTATAAAAAGGCTAATATGAAAAGGAGCAAATATTAGGATAATGCGAAGTACGCATTTCTGAGACTTGCGGCCGCGAATCGGCGCACGGAGGGAAGTTAAATATATTTTTCAAAAATTCACCATAAATCACAATATTGTTCTAGAGACTTCAAATTTGTTTCAAAATGAAGATAAATGACTGAATATTATTAGGCCGTAAGAGTTTTAGCTTACAATTGTGTTTTTCAACTATTTTGGTAGAGTCAAATTTGACCGAACGTGGGTTTTTTTCTATTTATCGTGATTTATATGCAAATATTTCTATATAAGAGAAAAGCTACAACCTTCAATCATTTTTAGTTGTATTCTACATGAAATTGCGCACATTTTCATATATAAAACTTTATGTAACAGCTAATTTTAATTGGTGCAAACATTTCGACAATCGCACAAAAAAAATTCAGGTTTTTTCGGAAGAGTTACCGCGCGGACGTAAGGAAATTTTTTTTTTTTTTTTTTTTTTATAAATTCACCATAAATCAAAATATAGTGCTAGAGACTTCCAAGTCATTGCAAAATGAAGGTAAATGATTGAATATTACTAGAATATAAGAGTTTTAGCCTACAATTGCGTTTGTCGACCATTTCAGTAGAGTCAAAGTTGACCGAAAGTTGAAATTTTTGCACTTAATGTTATTTATATGAAAATATTTCAAAACTGATAAAAGCTACAAGCATGGGTTGGTTTTAGTTGTATTGTGCATGAAATTGCACACATTTCCATATATAAAACTTTATGTAACGGCTAATTTAAAATGGTGCAAACATTAGGACAATCGCACGAAAAATTTTTCGGAAGAGTTACCGCGCGAACGTAAGGAAAAAGTTTTTTCATAAATTCACCATAAATCGAAATATTGTGCTAGAGACTTCCAAGTCGTTGCAAAATGAAGGTAAATGATTGAATATTACTATAATATAAGAGTTTTAGCTTACAATTGCATTTCTCGACCATTTCGGTAGAGTCAAAGTTGACCGAAGGTTGAAATTTTTGCACTTATCGTTATTTATATGAAAATATTTCAAAACTGATAAAAGCTACAATCATGAGTATTTTTTTGTTGTATTTTGCATGAAATTGCACACATTTTCATATATAATACTTCATGTAAAGGATAATTTAAAATGGTGCAAAAATTATGTCAAAGTGACGAAATAATTTTTGAGATGTGTCACCGATAGTTTTTAGTGCGATAAGAAAGAAATTCGCGCTTGCTCACCTGCGTAGCGATTGTAAACAAAACAACGCCTTGATCCGTGAACTCCCAGCATCCCCCAAGGCGCGTGATTCAAAAGTTTTCGGCTGGTAGGCCTATAAGTATTTTTCCGCGAATTTTTAAAAAAACTTTTTTGAGTCGACGTATGATACGTCCATTCGGCATACGGGAGACATTTTGACTCGACGTTTAAAACGTCCATTCGGCGTAGAAGGGTTAACATCATCAAAGTAAGGCTCTGCTAATCAGGTATTTATGGGAAAATACCTCTGCTGGACTTTCCGAAGACTGCTTGGCTAGCCTAACAAGTTTAATGGCCTAGGTTACAGCTATGCCAAAGTTATAAATCCACTAAAGGAGTAATTTATCATTTTTTTCATGATTTAACACAGTAAAAATTGTCACGGATTGCCAAGGGGTATGTGTGTGGTCCCAAATACCTTGTGACCAAGAACAGATGCCAAGTCTCTTGCATACACTATTTTGTTAACTTTACCGGTTTCCAGCTGGCGCTAGAGGATTTACCCTAATGTTAGGAGCAAGGGTTTTTTTTGTTTATGAACAATATATATTTCCCACAAATTATTACTACATATTCATAGATACCCTTACTCTGTGCAAACAACTCCCAGTCACACCAGCTTGATAGATCTTGGAAATGGACAGATGGCATGAGGCATGACCAACTAACACTTCACTGGCTGAGAGCAAAGCATCATTCTTCTGTAGATTTGACTGAAGTTGTGCTGTTTTGCTTCCCAGGAGCATTGACTCTCATTGGCTTTGTGATGTGTACCATATCTGTCAGCATATTAGACGCACTTTTATTTTTAAAAATGTATAAAAAAAACTCCCCTGCGTTCAATGCAGCCATATTACAGATGGGAGATTGAGCGCCAGAGACTAGGATTAGCCTAGCCTATGATGAATAACGGGGTAGGCACAAAAATTGTTGCCAATCATAAAACATTGGAAAATATGCCTAATTATTACAGTAAATTTTGTTACTAATAATAAAATATTGAAAATAAGCCAAATAACCAGTCTCTTATCATAAAAAACTGTAGATGATACATTGGCAGTTTGCCAGTCAGCCCTCAGCTAAACAGGCCTCAATTAACAGATTTTTTATGACAAAAAGGCTTTTATTTGTGTATAAAGAAATAGCATATTACTCCTTCCTAAGTTCAGCTGAAAACTTTTTAATTTAACTTACAAACTTACCATCAATTTCCGAAGGTTTTACTGGAGGCGGTGGTGGTTTACTTTCTGCTCGAAGTATGAAGTAACCTACACACTTATCGCGTAAAAATATTCGGAAAGGGCCCTCAACCTGTAAACCACAAGCACAAAATGTCTCAAGTCACTAATATAGTTAAAACGGGTAAAAAAAAAGACCAGTTACGAATCTTTTCTTATGGTAAAATTATTGAAATTTATGAAAGTCAATATGTACCTTCAAAACAAAATTAATGTTTCACACATACTAACTCAAAATTCCAAAGTGCTTCATACCTATTATTCATTAGTCCAATTTCTCAAACACTGTACTACTGCCTAAAAGAACAGGATGATCATGGAGCTGGCAGGGAGGTAAAAGTGAAATCCTTGCAAAATGATATTGTTATGATACAATAAAGTTTCATACATACTTACCTGGCAGATATATACGATTAATGGCCCACCCAGCCTCCCCGCAGGAGACAGGTGGAAGAGAGAAAATATGATAGAAAACGGGAATGGTTCCTAGTCCTGCCACCCAGGGCAGGCCGGTAGATCACCTGACCTACCTGTAGCGAGTGGCGCGAAATTTGAATTTCTGTCGGGGACAACGGAGTCTTAGCTATGTATATATCTGCCAGGTAAGTATGTATGAAACTTTATTGTATCATAACAATATCATTTTCATACAATCAACTTACCTGTCAGATATATACATAGCTGATTGGCACCCTTTGGTGGAGGGTAAGAGACAGCTACTTATGGAATAGACAGGTAAACAACATATGTTGTAGGTATAAATAAACCTTGGTTCCTACCTGATAGGTGGTAGACTTCGTGGCTGCTGCCCAGGAGTCTGCATCACCTCAAGAAACTTTAGCGAGATATATGATCTATGGCCAAGAGTTCTTGTGGGTCTGCCAATGGGGTCTTATCCGCTTACTCGGCAGAGCCTGAAAGGACTTTGTCAATGGGTGCTGATCCACTTATGTGACAATACACCTTATGAAGGAGCACACAACCAATCCCAACCACCTGATCCTAACCACCGTGTTAGTATTAAAAATTGTTCCGAGTTATCCCCAAACTCTTCACAACAACCATAACTCAAAAACACATTACGCACACACACATAATTTAAAAAAAAAAATAATGACACTCATCTAATAAGATATCACAAGAGTTCCTTACTGAACAATAGTGACTGGCCACCAGTGCGACGTCTGCACTTTGTCAGCAGAAAGTCTAGAACATATCTAATAGACGGTATGTAAAATTTAAAGGATTGGTGTTATCTCCTATACCCAGGATCGTATCCGCTGACACAAAAGGACCTATAGAAAACAATTCTCATAGGTCACACAAACATCTCTCAAGTAGTGAGATGCAAATACTGAGTTGCATCTCCAAAATGTCGCTTCCAAGATATTCTTTAGCTACATATTTTTATGAAACGAGAGAGATGTCGCTACTGCTCTTACTTCATGAGCTTTCACTCTTAGAAGTCGAAAAGCGTCGTCAGGACAGATCTTATGCGCATCTGTAATGACACTTCTCACAAAGAACGCTAGAGCATTCTGAGACATCAGTCTTGTGGGGTCTTTTACTGCGCACCAAAGACCTTGTGTAGAGCCCCCCATCTGGTGTTTTCTCTGAAGATAGAATTTCAGAGCTCTTACAGGACAAAGAGATCTTTCTGCCTCTCTCCCTACGAGACTCGATAAACCTTTAACCTCGAAGGTCCTAGGCAAGGGATTCGAGGGATTCTCGTTTTTAGCTAGAAACAAAGCTTTAAACGAGCAAATGGCTGAGTCCCCCTTAAATCCTACTTTAATAAATCCTCTAGAGCATGCAGTTCACTAACTCTTTTTGCTGTGGCTAAAGCTAATAGGAACAAACATTTTCTAGTCAGGTCTCGAAAAGACGCCAGATGGGGAGGTTCGAACTTTTCAGATGATAGGAATTTTAAAACTACATCAAGGTTCCAGCTAGGAGGAGCTGGCCCCGAAGACTTCGTAGTTTCAAAGGATCTTATGAGATCGTGGGGATCCTTATTCTCTGTTAGATCTAGTCCTCTATTCCTGAAGACTGCAGAAAGCATACTTCTGTAACCCTTTATTGTGGGTACAGATAGATGCGAATCTTCCCTCAAGAATAGTAAGAAATCAGCGATTTCCGTCACAGAGGTAGTGGAGGAGGACAACTTCTTAGACTTGCACCACCTTCTAAAAACTTCCCACTTAGACTGATATACTCGTCTAGTGGAAGCTCTGTGGGCTCTCGCAATCGCGCTTGCAACTTTGCGAGAAAACCCTCTCGCTCTGACAAGTCTTTCGATAGTCGAAAGGCAGTCAGAGCGAGAGCGGGGAGGTTTTGATGATACCTCTGGAAGTGTGGTTGTTTGAGAAGATCCGTCCTTCTTGGAGGGATCTGGGAAAATCCTACTGTCCACTCCACCACCTCTGTGAACCAGTCTTGTGCTGGCCAAAAGGGGGCTATCAGGGTCATCCGTGTTCCTTCTGAAGCCACAAATTTCTTTAGAACTAGTCCCAGGATCTTGAACGGTGGAAAGGCATAGACGTCTAAGTGAGACCAGTCTAGTAGGAAGGCGTCGACCATCAGAGCTCTGGGATCTTCTACCACCGAACAAAATACCTCTAGTCTTTTGGAAAGGAATGTGGCGAAGAGATCCACATGTGGTTCCTCCTGCTGAGCCTATCCGCCCTTACGTTCCTTTCTCCCTGAATAAATCTCGTAAGCAGGGAGATATTTCTCTGGGAAGTCCAAAGCAGTAGTTCTCTTGCCAGTTCGTAAAGGAACAAGGAGTGAGTCCCTCCTTGTTTCCGAATGTAGGCCAACGCTGTGGTGTTATCTATATTCACTTGAACAACTTTGTTCGATACCAAAGGTTCTAGGCTCTTTAGAGCCAGATGTACAGCAAAGAGTTCCTTGCAGTTTATGTGCCAGGACACCTGTGCTGCTTCCCAGATGCCTGACACCTCTCTCGAGCCTAAAGTTGCTCCCCAACCCTTTTCCGATGCGTCGGAGTATAACACTAGGTTTGGGTTCTGAACCTTCAGGGAGATTCCCTTGTTCTCCTTCAAAGGGGGCAACCACCATTCCAAGTGAGGCTTCATCTCCACTGGAATGGGAAAGGCGTCCGATAGATTTCCTGTCTTCCAACTCCAAGACCTCTTGAGGAAGAATTGAAGTGGACGTATATGCAGTCTTCCTAGAGGAAAGAACTGTTCGAGCGAGGAAAGGGTTCCTAGAAGGCTTACCCATTCCCTCGCCGACGTCCGTTTTTTCCTTAAGAAGAGAGAGACTTTCTCCAAGCCTCTCGCGAGTCTCTCTTGCGAAGGAAATACTCAAAAACCCCGAGAATCCATCTGAATCCCCAGATAGACTAAGTTCTGTCTGGGGGTCAGCTGCGACTTCTCGAGGTTCATGAGTAATCCCAACGACTTGATCAAGTTCATGGTCAGATAAGGTCCTCCAAACACTGTCTCTCTGATCTGGCCCTGATGAGCCAGTCGTCCAGATACAGAGAGATATTCACCCCTTTTAGGTGAAGAAACCTCGCCACATTCTTCATCAGGCTTGTGAAGACCTGAGGAGCTGTGGACAGGCCGAAACACAAGGCCCTGAACTGAAAGATCCTTCCCTCCGCCATGAAACGGAGGTACTTCTTCGACGAAGGGTGAATCGGTATGTGAAAATAGGCGTCCTGGAGATCCAGAGACACCATCCAATCTCCTTGGCGTAAAGCTGAAAGGACTGAGGCCGAAGTCTCCATGGAGAACTTCTCCTTCTGAACAAATTTGTTCAGAGAGCTGACGTCTAGTACTGGTCTCCAGCCCCCTGAGGCCTTTGCAACCAGAAAAAGGCGATTGTAAAACCCCGGGGAGTTTTGATCCAGCACTAGTTCTATCGCTCTCTTGTCACACATCTGACCCACCATCAGTTGAAGAGTATCCCTCAGTACAGGGTCCCTGTATCTGGCTGACAGTTCCCGCGGAGTTGACGTTAGGGGAGGACTGTCGTGGAAAGGTATAAGGTATCCCTTCCTTATCATAGACAGAGAAGAGGCGTCCGTGCCTATACGTGCCCAGGCCTCCGCAAATTCTAAGAGCCTGGCACCTACTGGTGTTTGGAGAAGTGTAGCATCATTTACCCTTTTTAAAGGGACGGAAGGCAGACTTACCTCTCCTCTCAGGAGCCTTCCTTCTTGAGGGTGCTCTGGAGGGAGGGCCTCCTGGAAAGGGCTGAACAGACGTACTCCGGTTCCCTTTCTTTTTCTTTTCACCGCAGCCGCAGGTCTCTTCTTCCTTGATGACTGAGTAAGAAGGTCTTGAGTCGCCTTCTCAGTTAATGACCGGGAAATGTCTTTCGCTAACTGAGAAAGAAACAAAAAGTCCGATAAGGGAGAGTACAAAAGTGCTGCTCTCTGAGAGTGGGAGACCGCTTTGGTCAAAAAAGCACTGAAGACTGTCCTCTTCTTAAGAAGTCCCGCTCCAAATAAAGAAAAGATTTCTAAAGAGCCATCTTGAACTGCCTTGTCGATACACGACAATATACAAAGGAGTACTTCTGGGTCGAGTCCTTCTGCGTCATGCGCCTTTTTGGACATCACCCCAAGGGACCAATCTAAGAAATTGAATACTTCCAATACATGGAAGAGTCCCTTGAGGAGATGATCCAGTTCTGAAATGCCCCAAGTCACACGGGAGCGAGTTCAAACCTTGTCTTCTCGACGCATCAACTAACGTTGAAAAGTCTGCTTCAGCCGAAGATGGGAGAGAAAGGCCCATATTCTCTCCCGTCTGATACCAAATGCCCCTTCTGCCAGCGAGTCTCGCTGGGGGCATGCAGAAGACCGTCCTGACCAGCTCCTACTTCGAATCCATCCAAGAATTCAAAGACTGAAGAGCCCTCTTCATAGATATGGTGGGTCTCCGAAGAATTCTTTGCCTTTACGCTCGAAAACAGAGAGCGCGGAGAAGGAGGAGCGGCAGGGGTTAATACGTCTCCATATTCTTCAAGAAGAAGGGCTGTCAAGACTTTGTAGCTTGACAGTCCTTCCCTTCTACGAGTCTCGTCTTCTGAGTTCTCATCTAACTCGGGGTCTAAAGGGAGGAATCCCGTAGAAAAATCAGGAACGTCTTTTTCAATCCTGGGGGGAAGACCAAACTCCCTGATAGGAGAGGGACTAAGGGAGTGATAATCTCTCCTATTCACAAAAGTTTGAGCCTTGTAAGAAGCTTCCCGCTTGGCTGGCGCCACGCGTTTAGGTGGCTCCTCATATATGGATGACGCCTCGTGTCCGCCTAGCGTCCTGGCTGACGCCTTGCGCTTGGCTGGCTCCTCACGTCTAGAAGACGTCTCGCGCCTGGAAGACGTCTCGCATTCAACTGGCGTCCTGGCTGGCGCCAAAAACTTGGCTGGCACCTCACGCTTCGATGACGCTTCACGTCCGGAAGGAGTCCTGGCTGGAGTCTCGCGCCTGGCTGATTCCACGCCTCTGTATGACGCCTCGCGTCTGGAAGACGCCTCACGTTTGGCTGGCGTCCTGTCTTGCGCCTCGCGCCTGGTATATGCCTCTCTCGCTCTTGATCTAGAAAGAATGTCCTCTTCTTGTTTGGAAGAAGAAGCTTCATGCCTGGAAGACGCCTCGCGTCTGGCAGGGGAGAGAGGACGAGACTTCTTGATAGGAAGAGAAACGTCCTTCTTACGAGGAGGATCTCTAGCCAAAACCCCAACCAATGAGGCTAGCTGCTCTTGGACAGCTAGAAGAATTTTCCTTGAAGCTTCTCCCACGTCTCCTTCAATGGGAGGAGAAGGAGAGTTCGAAGGCGAGCGATCCGCTACATCCATGTAGGGAGACGTTGACGCAACCTTAGCCTTTTTGATTGAAGAGGGAGCTTCATCCGAGAAGCGCTCCGGGCTTAAATTCAAATAAGGTTCTCTCCAATGCCTTTTCATGGGCCTGGAAAGGTCCGAATCCTTCCACCCTCGTTTAGGTGAAGGAGAGGGAGAGGAAGAGAAACACTCTCGCAGGACGCTTTTTCTAAAGCGGTCCTGAGCAGTCTGAAGCGAAACAGAGCCTGCTGAAGGGACGTCTGACCGTTGGGGATTCTCCACGACCTCCTTAAGGCTTTCGACTTTCCTTCTCCTCTGGGCATGGGAGCTTGGAGGCGGTCTAGGCCTGGGAGCGTCGCAGAGATGATCAAACACCCCCTCCACAACACTGGGAGCACTCACTTCACTTAACACTTCACTCTCACTATCCTTACCTTGTAAGGCCGCCATTTTGGACCTCATCTTAGAGATAGTAGCCTTCAGATCGGCGATTTCAGAGGCCGATTCTGAAAGTAAAGCTTGTGAATGATTCGACACAGAGGGAGAATCAAAACCATTAAGGTTAGAGATAGGATCAATAAAAGGCTCAATAGGCCTTGTACTCACACTCTTTAAATGTCTAACTCTATCCCTCTCTAACTTCCTCAAATAAGAAGTTAGAGTCTTCCATTCTTCCGCATTCAACCCCTCACATTCATGACAGGTATTAGAAGAACAACATTCAAACCCCCTACATTTACGACATACAGTGTGAGGATCAACCGAAGCCTTCGGTATCCTCACCTTGCAGCCTACATTCACACACATTCTCACACTTCATTTCAGTCAGACATACTGAGAAAAATCAAAAAGCAAGTCCAAATTCAGTCCACAGTAGCGAATGCCAAAAACCACGATCCAGGTACGTCACCAAAAAGCCGAGAAACGATGATCCAAAGGTTGAAATAAGACTCTAAGTCAGGAGGTAGTAACAACAATGTTGATACCACCGGCGACAGAGAAAATATGAAAAACGGGAATGGTTCCTAGTCCTGCCACCCAGGGCAGGCCGGTAGATCACCTGACCTACCTGTAGCGAGTGGCGCGAAATTTGAATTTCTGTCGGGGACGACGGAGTCTTAGCTATGTATATATCTGACAGGTAAGTTGATTGTATGAAAACTAATGCTACAGTTTGTATATGTGAAATAAATGCTTATATTTTAACCAAAGCTATGTAAACATTGAGGAGGCCCATTAGACACCTCAGGTTTGGTTGTAATTCTCATGCAGATTGACTATAATTTCAATTACACTGTAATGGGAAAAGAACCATCCCATTCTGAATCTACTCTTTTGATTGGCTACAGTTCCATCAACCAAGAGAAATGCACTAAGGTAGTTTCAATAAATCAAATCTGGGTTCATACAATGAATATTTAAAGGATGATAATATGAACATTTCAAGGATGATATCGGTGTCTTAGCCAATGCAAATCGTCTTTATTGAAATTAGAAAGCAATAATGTGAAAATTATGGCTCTGATACTGAACAACTTTAGTCTCAATGAGGGCAATCAATTACTTAATTGAAAAAAAGAACTTTTCTGTTGCCAAGAGCTCGACAAATAGTTGAAGCTGACCAATGAACTGCAGCGGGCTGACAGGTATCACCAGCAATTGTCATTCATCATAGGTTACTAAATCATACCAGTTAAATAACTTGGTGAGGCCTGCAGATTGGCAATCTTGGACGGGACATTGGCTCTCTAAGCAATGTGGTGGAAAAACATCTCAACATTAAGAGGAAGTAATATCAACACCACCAAACCAAAAATTAATCAAATACATGTACCACAAAAAACAAATGCTAACCTAGGCTTACACTGTATGGTAACATTAAATTACTAGCAGGGGCTGCGCCTAATGAGCCCTACTCTTAGGTGTAGCAAGAGGAATAGAAGAGACATGCAAATCTGTGTTTAAAAGATTTGGAGAGAGGTCTACTAAAGGAAAAATAACCTGGATCTTAGACTTAGCCTAGCTAAATGGTTGTACAACAGAATCAACTGTCATTTTCTTCTATTTGTCCACTTAATAAAGTCCTCATAAAGTATAAATCCAAAGGCTTCAATAACAAATGTGGGTTACAGGAAGACTATGAGGTTCTACATACAAAGGGATCAAAGAGGTCCAAATTCAACATAGAAGATGCAACTCTACAAGAGCTGAAAAGAGCCTAAAAGGATGACCAAATTCACCCACGGAAAATATACTTAAGGAAAAGAGATAACTAATCACCCTAGCTATAGTCATGACCACAAAACACAAAAAACACTACTTTAAGTAAGGATGAAAACTCAACTTGAAAAAATTGAAGAAGTAGAATGCAAAATAGCCATTGATATTCTATGGAAGTTCAATAATCCTTTAAAGCAAGAAAACTGATTATGCCCTACATCAAAATGCAATCACAGTTAGCATCCAAGCCATAATTAATTGTTTGCAATCTTCAAGCAAAATCTATGGTATTTGCATTAGAGATTTATTTTATTAGCATACAAAACTGTTTATTCTAACCATACACTGATACCCTACCAGTTGCTTCGTATCTTTTTATAAAATCTTCATCACATATTGTTTGATGAGACTTACTCAATAATTCTCACCTTTATTGGCTCATCAACAGGGTGTTCTTCAACCAACTGTTCTTGTATATGACTCATTCCGCTCACTATCCATGTATCATCAACAGCGTCTTCCACGTCTTTGGTCTGTAAGGCACAATGAAACTCCCACATCATATAATATCCAACAGATATCTTGAACTTATGAATTGCTAGCAATAGTTTAGGCTGTCCTGAATTTAAAATATCATCTGCATTCTGCACAGGTACTATTTTATCGGCATGGAACGGAAGTTACTCATCAGTCTCAATGCAAGGGGTTAAAATTTCTCCAAGAATTAGTTAACCCTCTACTGGATACCCACAGTAGTTAATCCTCTACTATACACCACAACTGAAAAACAACAGGAAGTTTCATTTACCTGCAAAGGCCCACTTCCTCTACCAATATCAATTTAAGCATATGTAATATAATTGTACTGTAGAACATATCAGGGTTAGTAAAGTGCACAGAAACACATATCAAGGGAAAAAAACTGTTAAGTATATTAACAATCTTCATCATACCGTGCATCTTTTTTTCATTTATCAGCAAGATCATAATAGCACTTCCTAAGATTAAATAAAGAACAAATGAAAAAAATCACCTGGTATATGGTTAACTTTGATGTGGGATCTACAGAACACATCCGAGCTACGGCAAGTTTCGCAAGTTCAAATGCCTCATCTGGAACAATATCAGGTAAAGACCAGGGTGAAGCATTCTGGAAATAGAATGTGAACACAGGGAAAAAAACATTACATTTTGAGATGTAAAATAATGGTGCTATAGTTTCTTAAAACTTTTTCAGGCAGGAAATATATCACAAAAAATAAAATCATTAGGATTGTTAGTAATATCTCCTGTAGCTCAGCATTCTAGTTAAACTACTTAAAAAAATAAAAGTACTATAACCTGTTCACATTTTTCAGATATGAAATGTATCACATGATGCAAACCATTAACACTGTAGGCAGCCTCAACTAATCAGCTTGAAAAAGTATCCTTAGTGTGCCTTAGTGTTTTACTGGTGGGTGTGAAAAATGATATTGTTAAACTACAATAAAGTTTTGTACATACTTACCTGGCAGATATATACTACTTAGCTATAGTCTCCGACGTTCCGACAGAATTTCAATCTCGCGGCACACGCGACAGGTAGGTCAGGTGGTCTACCTTACCCGCCGCTGGGTGGCGGGCGTATGAACCAATCTATCTCTCCAGCCAGATTTTTTCTCTTTCACCTGTCTCCTGAGGGAGGCTGGGGTGGGCCATTAGACGTATATATCTGCCAGTAAGTTATGTACAAAAACTTATTGTAGTTTTAACAATATCATTTTTGTACATGAACTTCCCTGCCAGATATATACTTAGCTGATTGGCACCCTTGGTGGAGGTAAGAGACAGCTAAAGTAATAAGGAGAGAAGAAACAAACAACTGATGTTGTAGGATATAAATAACCTTGGTTCTTACCTGTTTCATGGCAGAAGACTTCATTGATATTATCTCTGAGTCTGCGTTTGCCTGGAGAGCTACAGCTAGGACGTGACCTGATGCTGAAGACTCTCGGATCTACCACTGGGATATGTGATCCCTTTGTGTGGTAGAATCCAAGTCGGATCCTGTTAAAGGGAGTTCGTCCCTATCTTAACAGGTCCTAACCACTACTACTGCAAGGAGCCACACTCATCAGACCACCTAACCAAACTACTAAAGATTAGTATTACGACCTAAAGAGATGCCTTCATGCATCCTCTTTAAGGCAACCAACAACAACAAATACAAGGGGGAAAAATTTATACTACTAACAGGTATGAGTTCCAGCTCCCTGCCCCAGCACTGAATCCGCAGATACGTACGGCCCCAAGGCGAAGCATTTTTCGTAAGTGATTCTCACATCACGTAAGTAGTGGTTCGCGAACACTGACTGACATCTCCAGAATGTTGTCTCCATCAGATTTCGCACGGACATATTCTTGTTGAAAGCAAGAGAAGTTGCTATGGCTCTTACTTCGTGTGCTTTCACTTTAAGAAGCCTAAGATGTTCTTCTCTGCAGGATCCGTGTGCTTCTTTGATGAGGCTTCTCAAGAAGAAGGACAATGCTTTTCTTCGACATGGACGAGTAGGCTCTTTTACTGAACACCACAGGACCTCTCGGTTGGCTTTCATTGCTCTTTTCTTCTAAGGTAGTATTTCACCATTCTCACTGGGCAAAGAGTTCTCTCGGGTTCTTCTCCTACCAAAGAAGATAACCCACGAATCTCGAAGTTCTTGGGGCCTATGGACTTGATGGGTTTCTCATTCTTTGCAAGAAAACCAGGAAGGAAAGAGCAAATGAGAGAGTCCTCCTTAAAAACCCACATTACCATCAATCGCCTGAAGCTCACTCACTCTTCTGGCGGAAGCTAGAGCCATCAAAAACAGAGTCTTCCTGGTAAGGTCTCTGAATGAGGCTGAATTAGGGGGTTTCAAACCTAGAGGACCCAAGGAATTGAAGGACTACATCCAAATTCCAGCTAGGTGTCTTAGGATACTGCATTTTCGTTGTATTAAACGACCTAATAAGGTCCTGTAGGTCCTTATCTTCCGATAAGTTGAGGCCCCTGTGCCTGAAGACATTCGCCAACATACTACGATAGCCTTTAATCGTCGAAACGACTAAGCCACATTCTTGTCTTAAGATAAAAAGAAGTCTGCAATTTGATTCACAGAGGTACTGGAAGAGGAAACGTTATTCCTCTTGCACCATCTTCTGAAGACATCCCACTTCGATTGGTACATCTCGTAATGTGGAAGACCTTCTCGCTCTAGCGATTGCCTTAGCAGCTGCTGACGAAAAGCCTTTCGCTCTGACCAGTTTCTGGACAGTCTGAAGCCAGTCAGACTGAGAGCGGGGAGGTTTTTTGTGGTACCTGTCGAAGTGGGGCTGTCTGAGTAGATCGCTCCTTAGAGGAAGCGATCTTGGAAAATCCACTAGCCATTCCAGCACCTCTGTGAACCAATCTTGTGCTGGCCAAAGGGAGCTATCAAGTCATCCTCGCGGAATCTGACTCTGCGAACTTTTTTAAAGTCAACCCCAGAATCTTGAAGGGGGGAAACGCTTATACATCGAGTCCTTTCCAATCGAGTAGGAGAGCGTCTATCCCTATTGCTCCTGGATCCGAGATGGAGAGCAATACAGATCCAGTCTTTTGTTCTTTGCAGTTGCAAACAGGTCTAATAGAGGCCTGCCCCACAACTTCCAAAGGCTCTGGCAAACATCTTGGTGCAGAGTCCACTCTGTGGGAAGGACCTGATCTTTCCTGCTGAGGAGATCTGCCCTTACATTCCTTTCTCCCTGTACGAATCTGGTGAGAAGTTTTATCCCCCTTTCTTCTGTCCACAGAAGAAGATCTCTTGCTGTTTCGTACAGAGAAAGAAGGAATGCGTCCCCCCCCTGTTTCCTGATGTATGCCAGAGCCGTGGTGTTTGTCCGAGTTTATTTGCACAACTGCTCCTGTCACATCTGACTCGAACTCCTTCAGAGCAAGCCACACGGCTATTAGTTCTTTCCTGTTGATGTGCCAGGAAGACTGGTCCCCCCAATCCAGGTTCCTGACACCTCCTTGGTTCCCAGAGTCGCCCACCAACCTGTTTCCGACGCATCGGAGAACAACACCAGGCTGGGTTTCTGGGATTGAAGAGGCAGTCCCTGCGAGAACTTGTCGGTATCCGCCCACCATGCTAACTCCTTCTTGATTTGAAGAGTAATTGACAGGGAGAACTTCAAATCCTGAGAAGGACGACTCCAATTCGATGAAGAAAGAATTGGAGCGGTCTCAGGTGCAACCTTCCTAGGGAAACCAAATTGCTCCATTGAGGAGAGCGTCCCCAGCAAGACTCATCCACTCCCTCACTGTGCATACTTCTTTCCCTAAGAAGGTTGTTACTTTTTCGAGTCCCCGGGCTATCCTCTCCTGTGACGGAAAAGCCCGAAAACTCAGAGAGTTCATCTGGATCCCCAGATAAACGCACTCTTGAGCGGGAATCAGACTTGACTTCTGCAGATTGACCAGAAGTCCTAAGGAATAAGTCAAATCCAGGGTTTTCTTCAAGTCCTTCAGACAACGATCTCTGGAATTGGCCCTTATAAGCCAATCGTCGAGATAGAGCGAAATCCTCACCCCTTCCAGGTGAAGCCATTGTGCCACATTCCTCATGATGGGGGCCGTGGAGAGGCCAAAACACAGGGCCCTGAATTGGAAGATTCTTCCCCCCATCATGAATCTTAGAAACTTCCTCGAGGAAGGATGGATTGGTACGTGGAAGTAAGCGTCCTGTAAGTCCAAGGACACCATCCAGTCCCCTGGACGGAGTGCTGCTAACACCGAGGCAGTGGTCTCCATCGTGAACTTCTTCTTTTCGACGAAGAAGTTCAGGGCGCTTACATCCAACACCGGTCTCCATCCCCCTGAGGATTTCGGAACTAGGAACAGGCGGTTGTAAAAGCCTGCCGAAAGATGATCTGCCACTAGTTCGATCGCCTCCTTTTCCAGCATCTGGTCTACCGCTAGTCGGAGGGCTTGATTCATGATGGGGTCCCTGTATCTGGCCGTCAACTCCCTCGGGGTATTCGTCCAAGGGAGGCCTCGAAGAGAACGGGATTAGATAGCCCTTCCTCAAAATTGACAGGGTCCAGGCATCTGCGTCTTTCTGGGCCAGACTTCTGCAAACTGTAAAAGCCTGGCGCCTACAGTTGTCTGAAGGACTTGAGTCTTACTGGGAGGTTTGATTGATTTCGTAAAAGTCCTCCCTCTTCTGTTTGGTTTCCGACCTCTGAACGAAGAGGATCTAGAGGTAGATGCCCCTCGAAAGGGTTCCTGAGAGGTTCGGCTTAGCTTTCTTTGTCTTAGTCTGGAAGGTAGGGCGCGGCTTCCTTGCAGACTGTGCTAGAAGGTCCTGCGTAGCTTGGCAGAGAGAGCCTTCGAAATGTCTTGAACCAGGTGTTTAGGAAACAGCTGTGTAGAGAGAGGGGCAAAAAGCAAAGAACGATCTCTGAGCATGTGAGACCGACTTTGTTAAAAATGAGCAAAATACTGATCTTTTCTTCAAGACCCCTGCTCCAAACAGTGAAGCTATTTCGCTGGCCCCATCTCTCACCGATTTATCCATACAGGATAAGACACAATTCAAATCCTCCGGAGAAAACGTGTCCGGTCCTTGAGTTTTCTTGGCTAGGATATCGAGGGACCAATCGAGAAAGTTGAAAACTTCCAAGACTCTAAAAATGCCTTTTAGAATGTATCCATTTCATTCATTGCCCACGTTGTTCTGGACCGAATTCAAAGCTGATCTTCTAGTGGCGTCTACTATGTGCCGAAAATCTGCGTCAGCTGAAGACGGAAGGCCCAGTCCCAAGGGTTCTCCTGTCTCATACCAAAATCCTGTCCCTTCCTGAAAGCTTCGACGGAGGGAAGGCAAACATTGTTTCCCCGCTTCCTCTTTAGTACGCATCCATGAACCGAAACTCTTGAGCGCTTTCTTCATAGAAAGAGTCGGCTTCATTCTCACACACGAAGATCCTTTCGTTGCTTTCGCTGTGGAGAACAACGAGTGTGGAGAAGGAGGAGCAGTAGGGCTCAAAGACTCTCCGAACTCCTGAAGGAGAAGTTCTGTGAGCTTCTTGTACGAAGAACTGTTGCCGATGTATTAGTTTCTTCCTCAGAGGCTTCCTGGTCTTCTTGAGGAGGAGAACGGGGATGAGGATCCTTATGAGAATCCTTAGATGATTTCCTAGCTGGGTACAGTGCGATGAAGGAGACAAACGTCTTGAATGAGGAGAAGATTCCAAAGTAGAAAGGCGTACGGGAGAACGACGAGTTGTAAAAGAAGGACGCTTATCCGAAAATTCTTGTCTAAACTCGCATTCTCTAGAAAGACCACGTCTATCCCTAGGGAAACTACGAGAGGGAGAGCGCCTGCTAAGATCCTGTCGCCGATCGTGAGGAGAGCGGCTATTAGGCGCCGAGCGCCTATCTGTCACAGGGCGCTTAGTGAATCCTGGCGCCTACCCAAGCGGCGAAACGTTGCTAAAATAGGGCGCCTTCAGGAGCAGGGCGCTTTAGAGGCTCTTGATGCCTACGAAGCGGAGAGCGGCTTGCTACGCTCCGAGCGCTTAAACGAAACAGGGCGTTCTGCGAGATCTTGGTCCTTACCAAGGGGAGAACGTCTGTAAGGCTCCGAGCGCCTAACAGAAATCAGGGCGCTTGAGGCGTTCTTGACTTCTAGCAAGAGAGACCGATCAGGAGTAGGGAGTCTCGAGAACGAAGAGCGCCTACTAGGAGAACGAAGCAAACGAGAATCGAGGTGTCTTTCTCCAGGAGAACAGCTACTAAACGAATGACGCTTACCAGGAGCAGGGCTCCTACTAGACTCTTGATGTCTTACAGGGGAGGAGCGAACTCCGTGCGATGAGCGCCTACCAGTCACGTTATCCGACGCCCGACTACAGTAGTCGGAAGGAGAAGTGCGCCTACTTTCAGAAGGGCATTCCCTAGGTTCTCTGAGAAGACGAGGAGAATAAAGAAGAGACGGAGACGACGAACCAAGTCTTCTATGACCTGAGCGACTCTCTCTTCTTGCACGAACTCTAGAAGAAGGAGAAACAGAAGGGGCTGAGCGTCTACCCGAGGCAGGAATCCGATTTGAGGAAATATCTTCATAGTCCAAGGAGCGCCTATCCGTCGAATGGCGTCTCGACACCTCCGAGCGGGCGTGGTGTTCCTCTCGTGAAATGTTACGATGAGTAGAAGAATCCTTAAAAGAAGGAGAACGCCGATTACAAGGAGAGCGCTCTTCCGACGAAACGCGTCTCGATCTCTTGATCGGGAGAGACAAATCCTTCCTTCTACGCGATCTCGATGCCAAGGAGTCCGCCAAGGCTGTGATCTGAGCTTGTAGGCCCGCTAGTACTCGAGAAGGAGAGTCCCCAGGATCTTCTTCCGAAGCAAGCTCAGCGCGAGGCGCGGGAGAAGGAGGGCGATCACCTGATCTCCTAGGCTTCTTTGCTTGCAAGGAAGCTACATCAGAAAAGTCTTCTGGGCTGGATCGCTAACGTACTGAAGGGAGCCTCCGCAGCCCTCTTCAACGGGCGTGACGCCTCCTTAGAGCTCCACCCACGCTTCGGCGAAGGAGAAGAGGATGACGAAAAACACTGGCGAAGAATATTCTTCTTCTTACGATCCAAGGCAGCCTGGGAGCGAACTTCAGATCTGCCGAGGGGACGCCTGACCGTGGGGGCTCTCCCTAGCCCTCCTGCGGCTTTCGACTTTCCTCCTCCACTGGAAACTGGGAGTCTGGAAGAGGTCTAGGCCTGGAGGCACTAAGGAGCCGGTCAGACGCACCCTCCACATCCACTGGGTACACTGCACTTATCATCACTGACACTCTTACCTTGCTCAGTACGAAGATTCTTGTCTTCCTTAGAACACAAGGAAGCTTTTTGAGGCCGCCGCCTCCGAAGACGAATCTACGGCTTCGGTGCGGGGAGCAGGAGCTGAGACCTGGGAGGAAGGTTCTAAAACTACATTAATGTTAGTTTCATTCTCACTCATTCTCGACCTGCTCGAGCTCCTTGAAGAAGCTTTACGTACCCTATCCCTTTCAAGTTTCCTAATATAAGAAGAAAGAGCCTTATATTCATCTTCGTTCAAAACCTCACACTCTTGACACGGGTTACTAAACGAACATTCATTCCCCCTACATTTAACACAGAAAGTGTGAGGGTCCACCGCAGCTTTCGGTAACCTCACCTTACATCCATCGGTCACACATACTCTAAACAAAACCGGAGTTTTGGAAACAGAATCAAAATCAGACATTCTACAGGAAAATCCAGTGCAAAGTCAATAACGGTCCACAATCAGCGTATGCCAAGCCAACATAGAGCGAATACGTCACCAAAATGTTCAAATCAATCTCCAGGCAAGCGAGAAATGAAGAATATATCGGAAGAAACGACAACAGTTGTTATCGCTTCAGCGACAGAAAAAAATCTGCTGGAGAGATAGATTGGTTCATACGCCCGCCCCCCAGCGGCGGGTAAGGTAGACCCACCTGACCTACCTGTCGCGTGTGCCGCGAGATTTGAAATTCTGTCGGAACGTCGGAGACTATAGCTAAGTATATATCTGGCAGGGAAGTTCATGTACAAAATGATCTTGCAATGTCCTTCTGGAACCAACTGCACTGCTTTTACTTTTACTTTTCTCCTGTCCCTTATGATCCATTTCCATTTACCTATGTATTTTAATTACAGTAGGACTTGCTCCAATTTTCACTCATTCATGCAAATTCATCTGCGGTACAATTCAGGGTTCGAAAGAACAACAAAGTAGTGTGGTATAAACAAAAAAATTATCTGAGTTGACAAAGAGTCTTAGGGAAGTATAGCCACTTGTTCTGTTGCTTCAAACTGTGAGTATGGAATTTTTATTCTAAAATTAATATTAATAATACTTACCTGTATAATTTATCTAGCCCTAAATCCCCAAAAACAGCACCAAAATTTACCACATTGGCAACCCTGTTACCTCCTATTCTGTCCGCTATAGTTGGCAACGCTGCCGTTGACAGTTACAAAACCTTCCCTGAAAATCAGTTGTGATAGGCAGATCGTGGGGTAGGATGGGTGAGACTAGATAAATTATACAGGTAAGTATTATCAATATTAATTTTAGAATAAAAATTCCATATTAATAAACATTACCTTAATATAATTTATCTAGCCCGATTAACCACATTGAAAAGGAGGAGGGAATCTGAGTACAATTTCCCCTTCGGACAGAATAGGACATAAAACAATCAAAGAAATGTATATATCATAGGCAGTTAAAAATTCAACCCGAGGTCTAAGACACTAAGAACTCCAAGTCTCCTACCATAATGCCGCAGAACTGCGGTAGTAAAGGACAAGGAGTAAGTGTATAGTCAGTCAGTCTGTACTAAAGTCAGGTGCCCAACCAGGTGACCAGTCAGACAAAATGAGGACAGCAAGGCTGCACCCCGATGACTTTATCAAGCACTACAACGACACCTGCTCTCTCACGAATGTCTGGCGCCAAGAGGGAGGATCGGGTATTGACAACTCTTTCCCTGAAGGATGAGTGCCTTAAAGGCACAAAAAGGTTTAGGAAATTTATAAAGAGCGGCCGTGATGTAAACAACACGGGCGCTCGTTAACAACTGATTTTCAGGGAAGGTTTTGTAACCGTCAACGGCAGCGTTGCCAACTATAGCAGACAGAATAGGAGGTAACAGGGTTGCCAATGTGGTAAATTTTGGTGCGGTTTTTGGGGATTTAGGGCTAGATAAATTATATTAAGGTAATGTTTATTAATATGACTAGTTATATTTCATTTATTAAATATTTGTACTTATTAAAATAGTATGTCTTAAAAGATATCGATAGTTATGGGAAGATTTTTTCTTCAAATAATATTTTAAGCAATAGAAATTACAATAACTGCAGAACATCTTCATACTCACTATAGTCCTGAATTAAAATCTAAGGGCTAGGAAACTGATACCTGTACTGATTTTTTTAGGGTAACAAGGTTAATATTAGGTTGCCTGTTCCTTGACCTCTAAATTTAACAGAAAAACAAAACTTGACAGCAAGATATTCCAGGCAATGCAAACTATTAAAATTAGGTTTTGATGAAGCCTAAACTGAAGTAGCTTCCACATTTACTTCCAAAAAGGCCTGTCAGGGAAAAGACTACCTTAGGTGCCTTGCAAAGCATGCTATGAGCATTATGAAAGACCTTTGCTGGACTGCTTCAATGCCCAGCTAATTGTATTACTGTCAGCATTCTTTAATTTAATATTCCCTCTTGTTTATTTTCCACATAGCTATCCAACTTCTATAACTCTGCCAAACTCAAATTTTCATGAAGACAAAATCCTTTGGGCCTGCCTAAGTAGATTCTAAAAATATTGTGGTTTTCAATTTCTAAAACTAAAAATATAAAATATTTAACTGATTTCCCACCTTAAACTTAGGCATCCAATACATCATTCTGCCAAATTTTTTCACAGGATGACTGTTTTTCCCAAAAGCGTTCTTCAGCATCATTTCTACTTCGCTATCCGGCATCACACCTGCAAAGTAAGATACAGGATTAGTAAACAATACATCACAGACAAAATAAAATTAATATACATATACAAGAGGGAAAATATAAATCATTCCAAAAACTTTCTACAAGTGGTTAGGTGCTACTTTTAAAAGAAAAATAAGTGCTTGTGAGACAAAAAAATAGTTTTTGGGTCAATGTCTCATTCATATAACTGGGAATGTAAAATGCTACGTATTCAAATTTGAATTAATAACATTCAAAACATCTCACCATTTGATTCCATTTGCTCAAGAAGATCAATGGCACACTGCTGCTGTCTTGGGTAATGCATGAACTCTGCCTGGAAAAAATTCTGGGGGATCATCTTTCCTTTTGGCAACAGGTCAAGTAACTCTTTGTATAACTGAAAGTTAAAAAGGTAAATCTTAGATAGAGGCTTTACAAGTATTCTGAAACCATATAAAACAATACATACAGACTAATAGACTGTCTTTTATCCAAGCTCATTAGTATCTTATCAACCTCTCAGGAATGTAGCAAGTATGTTATAGCTCTGAACATCCAAAAAGGCATTTTGCAGGGTGTAGTAAAAGGCAAAAAAAGAAAAATGATATTGTTATGATACAATAAAGTTTCATATATACTTACCTGGCAGATATATACATAGCTATCGACTCCGTCGTCCCCGACAGAAATTCAAATTTCGCGGCACTCGCTACAGGTAGGTCAGGTGATCTACCGCCCTGCTCTGGGTGGCAGGACTAGGAACCATTCCCGTTTTTCTAATCAGATTCTCTCTTCCACCTGTCCTGCGGGGAGGCTGGGTGGGTCTTCAATTGTATATATCTGCCAGGTAAGTATGTATGAAACTATTGTATCATAACAATATCATTTTCATACATTCAACTTACCTGTCAGATATATACATAGCTGATTGACACCCTTTGGTGGAGGGCAAGAGACAGCTAACTACTGACTAGACAGGTAAACAACATATGTTGTAGGTATTTATAGACCTTGGTTCCTACCTTATCAGGTGGAAGACTTCGTGACTGCTGTCTAGGAGTCTGCTTCACCTCAAGAGCCTTAGCGAGATAGTGATCTGTGGCCAAGAGTTCTTGTGGGTCTGTCGATGGGGTATCATCCACTTACTCGACAGAACCTAACTGGCATTTGTCAATGGGAGCACATCCGCTTATATGACAACACGCCTTTATTTAAGGAGCACACAACCGATCCCGATCACCCGAACCTAACACCCGTGTTAGTTCTAAGATTGCCAAGAGCTATCCCCAAACTCTTAGAAAACAACCACAAACTCAATAACCACACATACAATAGTAAAAAAAAAAAAAATTTTGTACCCCTCTAAAAGTCAGCTGTCCAACTACGATCTCTCCTAGTGAAGAGAAGTGAAGGTCGCCTGTGCGACACCTGACACTTCCATGCACAGGAAACTCAAGAACACATCCAACAAGAGGGTTACATACATTATTAAGGATCGGTGCTAGCTCCCTTACCCAGAACCGTCTGTGCTGACACAAAACGGACCTAGAGAAAAAACATTTCTCATACGTAACTTGCACATCTTTTAAATAATGAAGAAGCAAACACAGGAGTTTTGCAACTCCAATAAGTTGCATCCAAAATGTTTTTAAGTGACATATTTCTTTGGAACGCAATAGAGGTTGCGATTGCCCTAACTTTTTGTGGGCTCTCATCTTAAAGATTAAATCATCTGGACATTCTTATGAGCTTCCGTAATAACACTTCTAACAAGAAGGCTAGGCGTTCTTGGACATTGCTCTCTTGGGATCTTTTACTGAGCACCAAAGACCTTTTTGCGAACCCCCCTAACTGCTTCTCTGTCCAGATAGAATTTAAGAGCTCTAACTGGGCAAAGGATCTTTCTGCCTCTCTGTGCCCACCAAACTAGTAGTCCTTTTTACTCGAAGCTCCTGGGCCAGGGATTCGAAGGGTTTTCATTTTTGGCAAGAAAGAGAGACTGGAATGAACAAATTGCAGAGTCTCCTTTGAAGCCGACTCATGATTCAAGGGCGTGCAACTCGCTGACTCTTTTTGCCGTTGCAAGAGACATCAGAAACAAACACTTTCTAGTGATATTACGAAATGAAGCAGTGTGTGGTGGTTCGAATTCTTCGGAGGATAGAAAGTTAAGAACCACATCTAAGTTCCAGCTTGGAACCTTAGGTTCCACTGACTTTGATGTTTCGAAGGAACGAATGAGGTCGTGCAAATCCTTATCATTCGTTAGATCTAATCCCTTGTTTCTAAAGACTGCTGAAAGCATACTCCTGTACCCCTTAATAGTCGGTACAGAGAGATGCGACTTTTCTCTAAGAAACAGAAGGAAATCCGCAATTTCGGTCACAGAGGTACTGGAAGAGGACAGCTTCTTCGACCTGCACCAGCTTCTGAAAACCTCCCACTTCGATTGGTACACTCGCCTAGTAGATGATCTGCGGGCTCGAGCAATTGCGCTTGCTGCCTGGCGAGAAAACCCTCTCGCTCTGACAAGTCTTTCGATAGTCGAAAGGCAGTCAGAGCAAGAGCGGGTAGGTTTTGATGGTACCTCTCGAAGTGGGGTTGTTTGAGCAGATCTATTCTGTTTGGAAGAGATCTGGGGAAGTCCACTGTCCACTCCATCACCTCTGTGAACCAAATCTGAGATGGCCAATACGGAGCAATCAGAGTCATTTTGGTTCCTTCGGATGCCACGAATTTTCTGACTACTTCCCCCAGTATCTTGAACGGGGAAAAGCGTAAACATCTAGCCCTGACCAGTCCAGGAGAAAGGCGTCTGTTGTCATAAGCCCTGGGATCTTCCACTAGGGCACAAAATGTGTCTATCCTTTTGGAGAGGAATGTGGCGAAAAGATCTATTTGAGGCTTCCCCCAAAGATACCAAAGGCTCTGACAGACTTCTGAGTGGAGTGTCCATTCTGTGGGAAGGACCTGGAACCTCCTGATCAGTCTGTCCGCCTCTCACATTCCTCTCCCCGCCCTTGGACAAACCTCGTTAGAAGAAATTACCTTCCTTTGGTTCGCCCAAATCAACAGATCTCTTGCCAGCTCGTACAGAGCGAAAGAGTGAGTCCCTCCTTGTTTCTTGACATAAGCCAGAGCGGTCGTATTGTCTGAGTTTATCTGTACGACCTTGCCTCTGACTATGTGTTCGAAGCTCTTTAGCGCAAGGTGAATTGCTAAAAGCTCCTTGCAATTTATGTGCCATGACACCTGTTCTGCCGACCAGGTGCCTGACACTTCTTTGGATCCCAATGTTGCACCCCAGCCCGACTCCGATGCGTCTGTGAACAATGTCAGGCTTGAGTTCCGTACTTGCAGGGATACTCCTTTGTTTTCTTTTAAGGGAATCAACCACCACTTTAAATGATTTTTTATTTCCTCCGAGATTGGAAACGTGTCCGAGAGCTGTCCTGTCTTCCAACTCCAACTTCTTCTCAGGAAGAACTGAAGCTTGGACGAAGATGTAAGTCTTCCTAGGGGAAAAAGAAACTGTTCGAGCGAGGAAAGGGTCCCCAGAAGGCTCAGCCATTCCCTCGCTGAAGTGCGCTCTTTCCCTAAGAAGTTCGATACCGTGGCACAGCCTTTCCTTATTCTCTCTTGAGAGGGAAAAACTCGAAAACCCCGAGAATCCATCTGAATCCCCAGATAAACCACGTTCTGGCTGGGGATCATCTGAGACTTCTCGAGGTTCACGATTAATCCCAATGATTTTGTCAATTCCAGTGTTGTTGACAGATCCTCCAAACACTGCTTTTGAGACCTGGCTCTGATGAGCCAGTCGTCCAGGTACAGGGAGACGTTTATCCCTTTCAAATGTAAGTGTCTTGATACATTTTTCATCACGTCCATAAAGACTTGAGGAGCCATGGAAAGGCCGAAACACAGGGCCCTGAACTGATAGATTCTTCCCTCGAACATAAATCGAAGGTACTTCCTCGACGAATGGTGGATCGGGATGTGGAAATATGCGTCCTGAAGGTCTAGGGACGCCATCCAATCTCCTTGACGCAGTGCTGCAAGGACTGAAGCAGACGTTTCCATGCTGAACTTCTGTTGTTTTACGAATTTGTTCAGCGCCTACATCCAGTACCGGTCTCCATCCCCCGAGGCTTTTGCTACAAGAAACAAGCGATTGTAAAACCCCGGGGAGCTGCGATCCAGCACCAGCTCTATTGCTCTTTTGTCCCACATCTGTACCACCATCTGACGAAGAGTATCCATCAGAACAGGGTCCTTGTATCTGGAGGACAGTTCCCTCGGTGATGTTGTCAAGGGAGGACTGTCCTTTAATGGGATGTAATAACCCTTCTTGATGATTGACATCATCCAAGGATTCGACCCTATGTCTTCCCAGGCTTTCGCAAAGAAATGTAACCTGGCTCCTACAGGTGTTTGGAGGATAGATTTCTCACTTTCCCTTCTTAAAGGGACGGAAGGAAGACCTGTCCCTTTTCTCGGTTGACTTCCTTCTGGCGATAGATCTAGCTGGAAGGCCTCCTCGAAAGGGCTGCTGCTGAGCTGGACGAGCCACTTTCTTTTCCTCACTGGCCACAGGTCTATTTTCCTTGAGGATTGTCTAAGGAGATCCTGGGTGGCCTTTTCAGTCAGTGAATGGGCAATATCCTTCACCAACTGCGAGGGAAAAAGATGTTCTGAGAGAGGCGCAAACAATAAGGCGGACCTTTGCGAAGGAGAGACGGCCTTCGTGAGGAAAGCACTGTGAACCGCCCTCTTCTTTAAAACTCCTGCACCAAAGAGGGAGCATACTTCAGCCGATCCATCCTGAACAGCCTTATCAATGCATTGTGAGGATGCTATTTAGGGTTTCTGGGTCCAGTTGTTCCTTTTCATGAGACTTCTTGGCAAGAACCCCAAGGGACCAATCTAGGAAGTTAAAAACTTCTAAATGTGTGAAAAAGTCCCTTGAGGAGGTGGTCCGTTTCCGAAAAGACCCCACCCCATGTTACTTTTGCTGAATTCAAAGCGTGTCTTCTCGATGAGTCTACTAAACTCAAGAAGTCTGACTCAGCCGAAACGGACAGAGACAATCCCATATTCTCTCCCGTTTTGTACCAAATTCCTCTCCTCCCCGTAAGTTTAGCAGGAGGCATACAAAAGACTGTCCTTCCTAACTCCTTCTTCTTCTTGAACCAGGAGTCAAGAGATTGTAGCGCCCTCCTCATAGATATAGCAGGCTTCATTTTTAGGAAAGAGGAAGACTTGTGCGTTTTCGTGCTCGAAAACAGAGAGCGTGGAGAAGGAGGAGCGGCTGGCGTTAAAGAATCTCCATATTCTTCCAAAAGAAGGGACGAAAGAACTTTGTAATTAGAAAATCCTTCCTTCATTTCATCCTCCGAGGCATCTTCTGGGTTCATAGGCTCGGAAGGAGAAGGCTCCCTTCTTTCCTGTTTCTTCCCTTACTCTCTTCCTTTCCGAAGAAGCACTTCTAATTGGAGAGGGTACTAAGAGTTTACTCTCTCTTTGCTAAAAGATTGACGCTTGGATGACTCCTGTCGGATGTCAGGCTCTTCATGCAGGGAATGCACCTGGCGTACGGCAGGAGTATCTCGCCTGGAAGGAGTAACGTGTTTGGAATACTCCTGGTGCTTGGCAGGCGCAACGCGCTTCGAATACTCCTGGCGTCTGGTAGGCGCATCTTGTTCTGAATACTCCTGGCGCCTGGGAGGAGTATTAAATTCAGAATACTCCTGGCGCCTGGGAGGAGTATAAAGTTCCGAATACTCCTGGCGCCTGGGAGGAGTATTAAGTTCAGAATACTCCTGGCGCCTGGGAGGAGTATCGAGGTCCGAAGACTCCTGGCGCCTGGCAGGAGTATGTCGCTCCAAATACTCCTGATCTTTGGAATGCGTATGGTGTTTAGCAGGAGTATTGATCATGGTAGGCGCTTTCCGTTTAACAAGCGCTCTACTCCTAACAGGATCTTCTTCTTCAGTTAACTCTTGGCGCTTGGTTGAAGATCTTGAACGTTGTACGGAATATTCTGGCTCTTTGCGCCTACTCGGAGCCTGGCTCCTGGCTGGCGCCAAACGCTTGACAGGAGTAACTTCCTTTCTTACTTCTCTCCTGTCTAACGCACCGTTCCTGCCGGAGATGGTCGCCTGTGCGACACCTCCCCCGGAAGGCTCGTTGCGCGTGACAGGGGATCGGTATTTAGATCTCTTAATAGGAAGCCTATCATCCTTCTTACGAGTAGGCTCCTTATAAAGAACTCCTACCAACGAGGCTAATTGTTCCTGCACATTCATTAAAATTTTCCTGGTTGAGGAATCTTTCGAATCAGGAGAGGGAGATCTGGAAGGCGCTCTAGGATCTCCTCCAGACCCAGAGTCCGATTGTTTTCTAGCCTTCTTTATTACCGAAGGCGCATCTTCTTCAGAGAAGCGCTTGGGGCTAGAATTGAGCTCATGTTCTTTCATACTCCTCTTCAGCGGACGGGAAAGTTTCGACTCCTTCCATCCTCTTCTCGGAGAGGACGAACTAGAAGACGAAAAGCACTCTCGAAGGACGCTTTTCCTATAGCGGTCCTTGGCAGTTTGTGATATGATAGATTCTACCGAAGGGACGCCTGATCGTTGGGGATTCTCCACAACCCCCGTACGGCTTTCGACTTTCCTTCTCCTCCGGGCCAGGGAGCTTGGAAGAGGTCTAGGCCTGGGAGCGTCGCAGAGACGACCAGACGCCCCCTCCACTACACTGGGGACACTAATATCACTAGCGAAACCACATTCACTTTCCTTACCTTCCAATGCTGCCATTTTTTCCTGCATTTTCTGAAGGGAAGCTCTGAGTTCCGCTATTTCCGAAGCAGAACTAGAGGGATTAGCAATTTGTGAACGGGCTGAAACAGAATGGGCATGATTATCAGAGGAAGAGGCTACAGAACTAGACAGTAAATCACGAGATGTAGACATTCTGCGGGTTTTGTAAGCCGCTTTCCTCTCTCTATCTTTCTCTAACTTCTTCAAGTAAGAAGTTAGATTCTTCCACTCTTGCGCACTGTTTCTCACACTCGTTACACGTATTCTCAATCAAGCATTCAACCATTCTACAACCACTGCATGTAGTGTGAGGATCTACCGAAGCTTTCGGAATCCTCACCTTACAGCCCTCATTCACACACACTCTGAAACTATCACTAGAGTCAGACATATTCACGAATTCCAAAAACAAGTCCAAGTCCGAGTGCCGCGAAATTTGAATTTCTGTCGGGGACGACGGAGTCAATAGCTATGTATATATCTGACAGGTAAGTTGAATGTATGAAAACTCCTTGTTTTTGTTTGTCTTTTCTGTACTCTCATTTTCAATCTTTAACTTACTTATTTCTAACACATTCAGTTACCATTGGTGCACAAGGCCCTTTTTCTTACCTCAGGTATTTTTGAAAAACCCCTTTGTTCATACGTAAACAAACCCTTGGTCTTAACAATAGGATCATTTCTAGCGCCTAGTTGGATCCGGGTTTACTACCCATTTATGAGTGAATCATGAAACTTTGACTATAGCCATGCACTGGGTTACTTTCAGCTATTCAATAATTAAGAAAGTAAAAATAAAAGAGGGGTCATTTTCAGCCCTTCAGCCCTTACAACAGCAAAATGAAGGGGTAGAGTGGTCGGAGAGCAAGATAAAAGAAATCACAACAATAAATGGGATGATTTACAGTGATCTAATAGTGGAACTGGGAGAAAGCTCCACAGTTGTATTAAGATGTAACAATAATGGTTGCTGGATGGTAGGAATGTGGGAATTTTGCAATCCTTGATCAGTCTTTCATACACTAGTAAGCCTTAAGAATTAAGATTTTATTTTCATCTCGATTTCCTGCAAAATTAACCTGCCTATTTCCAAAAGATTGTTTAGTCACTGCAAAATAAAAGGAATCCACTAACACGCACTTTACTTAGACCAAACTTCACGCAAATCATATATTATCTAAGGTACTTATGAATTGGTGTGAAGGGTGCTAATATGATAACCTCCACAAAGATTTGCACACATCAATTAGTACTAACATTTGCAAATTATGAACTAGGCACTACGACTCAAATTTCCAGATTATCATAAAAATCCAAATTTGTTCTGACAAAAAAAAAAACTCTTACATTTATGTGCCAAATGGTAAGAACTTTCACACTACACTCAACATTAAATGACAATTACTATACCTCTAAGTCCTTATGTACACCAAATTCTTCCATATGTTTGAGTGCTGCATAAATAAATTCCACATGACCCCTGAGATGTCTTTCCTTTACTTTAAAGACTTCACATGCTGCTTTGAAAGATTCTTTGTTTCGGTTATTGGAGTTAAAATATCCCTGTATTGACAAACGTGTATCAGGATCCCTCTTCTCCCTGGAAAATCATAAATATAAAATAATAAATTATTGTTAATGAAAAAACAATAAAGGCAGTCCCCGTGTTACATCAGGTTTGGGTTAAGTCGTTCCAGACAAAGCGCTGTTGCTATTTATTCCCATTATAATTATGATGATTCAGGTTAAGGCAATTTTTATTATAGCACCCTGCTGGGAACGGAACCCCCGCCGTAATCTGGGGACTGCTTGTAATAGGGATTCAGTGCATGAAAGCAAATTTTATTGTTTTGTAATTATACGTACTCTTGCCATAACTTGCTCTGGGCTGAAAGACTGCTGAGCAGCAGTTGAAAACATGTTTAGGAATGGGAACAAGTTTCTCACCTACCAAAACTCTCACTACTTGGGTCTGAAGAACAGAGTTGTAAACATACCCACCTAAATAGACTAAAGATAGGGACTCCAGATAAATTATAGTTTGTATCTAAGATACAGAGAAATAATCTTTTATCTTGTTAGCGTTCATACAAATTTCACACTTGTTACTTTCCTCGAGATAAAAAAGGTATACCTACTTAAGTGGGGAGTAATTGATGCCTGAGCTCTTCAACTCGTTTTCCTCTAACTGGAGGCAAAGCTGTTACTTGTCCTTGTAATTTAATCTAGATCTATGATCTTTAATTGAAGCATTTCTCATGCAATCATCATTGTTCTCTAAATTTTAGTTTACAATCTCATAATTTTCAGACTAATTCTCCCCTCACTAAAGCTGGCATTCTGGAGAAACAGCTGATGAAGTAATAATTTCTGTGTTCTTGCAGAAACAAAAGAGTGAGTGAGTGATTTGTGCAATATATTCACAGCCATCTTATGGCTCTGTTATTTCTTGAGTACACAATACCACTGATATTACCCTGACCCAGGAGATGAAAGTCTGAAAAGGTAGTTTCTTTTCATTATGAACTGGCTCAATCAGTAATCTAGCCACCTCTTTTCTCTCTCTTGTCATACAGTGGCTATCACTCACAGTTGGCCTTGCACATAGCATTGTCCATGGTAATAAAAGTTCTTTGCAGCGCTATCTTAACCTCATCTGTACTGCTTTCTACTTTTTATTTTTCAATTGATCCCTTAGGTGTCCTCCACCTTGCAGTCAGCATACTTTGCTCATTTCATTCATCCTACTGCTATATATAAAATGTATAAATTTTTGTGTGTAATAAAGTCTACATATATTTAATTCCATGTTTAGTCAAAAAATGCAAAGCAATGTGAAGGACCTCATATTAGGATCACAATACAACTGTACAATTAACTACTACTGCTGTCATATTGACACAGCAGGTATACTACAGCAGTAATGTGTTAAAAACACTTAAGGAGCGTCCACACGGTCAAACGATGTCTGACAGACAAACATTGTTACCAATTAACAATTGTCTGCCGGTCTTTGCCTTGCGAAGAGTAAAAACACCGGTATGCAACTTCACCTGGTACCACTGTTTGTTGCCAGATCTACCTTCATCGTTTCAATGCTTATGACGTCATCCTGCTTCGCCTATGATATGGTAACAATGTTTGTCCGTCGGACATTGTTCGATCATGTGGACACACCTTTAGAAGCAAAGCCTGTGAGTGTAAAAGAGGACCATGTGCAATGGGTTATTTAGTTAACTCAATGAAAACAAATATTCACCGTCCATGACGTGCAAATAAACTTTCTAATTCAACAAACTAGAGTTAACTTATACATACCAAACTGAATGACAAATACAAAAAGTGATGGTGCTTTACTTATGTAAAATACTGAGAGATTACAAGAGAGTTCAAGTGCAAAGAATTACAAAATTATTTCATGACAAAAAAATTAGTATGTCCCAGCACTCTGTGCATCATTTTGGTTTAAAGTAGGTCACCAAAAATCAAGAATGGTTACAAAAAATTATAAATATTTTCCTTTAACTATAATCCTATACAGTACATCGAATAATTAATAAAAATATAAAATATATGATATATTTATTAATTTATTAAAAAAGGCATAACATTATAATAAAAAACTAGGTATTCTTACCTTGATGCCTGCAGTGCTGATGAGGATGCTATACTTCTTACAGGATAAACTACTTTATTTATACTTGAAAATATTTGAAGACATTCACTTGCATTTTTTGCCCTGGGCAATAGTAATCTAAGATTCATTCTCCCAGCCAATACATAAGATATGGCATTCATAGTAAATAACTGAAATGAAATTAATGACAGAATTAAGGTCAACTTCAAAATTTTAGACAAATTTTTTTTATGAGTGAAAAGCATAACAAATTTTCAAAGTTCATAACAAACCCCAAAACAGCCTAGGCAGTCCAAATACTGATAAATCTGTAAATGCTCTTAGTTTTTGGAAAAATATTTACTTTTATTACTTTACACAATAACATATACAGCAATTAAATAAAAACCTTCACATTCATTCATTTTATGCAAACCCAATTTCTGTATTTAAAAAAATGTTCTAGGGTATCTAGGTTGTGAACTAATAACCTTTAAATGGTGTCAAGTTAGCAAGAGCTGCATGTTGTCCCCTCACCAGTTCACTTAGTAATTTGACAGAGAGATAGTTACATGGCAATGTATTACATTAAGTGGGAAATACTTCATAATCAATATGAAAAAGTAGTCTATGCAAGCAAACAAAAGTGACTGTTTCCGCATCATAGTAATAGCTACGTATCTGGAAAGCCTAACTAACCTAGGCTATACATTTACATTCATGAAAATTTATAAAATGTTTCCCATTTTAAACATATATTAAACTTGTATGTCATCTTCTAAACCTCTCTAGCCTAGTTATTTGCTTGAAAAGGCCTAAATTCCTAGGATCTGACAAGAAAATACTTGAAAATTTATTTTTACTAAAGAATGATTGAAAATAAAGGATCAAGGTAAAATTGAAGGCCACTATTAAGGCCTGATTCTTGCCAATAGCCAACCAAGAATTTACCATTTTTGAAATTTTTGTTTTTATTCATGTTTATGATTATTTATCATCCTTTATGTTTTTATATTCATCAACAAGAGCTGGCATGTTATACAGGGAATAAAGGTTGTAATTTTACCAGGATAAGGACATAGGTAATACCTAGGTAAGACCTACCTACCAATCAGGTTATGGCCCTCTTAGTAGCTATTTTACAGCGATTTTACCCATCCAAAAGCCCAGCTTTCCCCCCCTGTGGACCCTTGAATTGTAGGACATAAAGATAGGGTCCACTAGGATATCTACCTATAAAATCTTCCACTTGCTACAGAAACGAATGTCAGAGAAGACTTAAAAATACAGGAAAATGTTAGGCTATTTTCACGTCCAACATGCAATAGACTGGTTTGTGTTAAATATTAATAAAGCCTAAACTCTAATTACATAATAAAATCTCCATTTATATGTTATATTTGGAGTGACTCCTACAGAGGGATAAAGTAAAGTTTGTAAACCTCGTCTAGGTAGTCTGGCAGACTAGTACTAGCCTAGCTAGGTAGGTAGGTCCAGGTAAACTTGACCAGGGGACTAGGTAGTTTAAAAAGATATTAATATTGCAATTAGCATTTCTTTCAATTGTTTTCACAAATAAGTACCTTATATTGTCACCACGAGGATTGGGCGTCATGGATAATTCACTTTTATACGCTAAGTTCGTCTCATTTTGTGTAACAATTTTTCGCCGGGAATTCGTCCTGGGACAGTTGTCAAAAACACTATACTTAGGTAAGAGGCTTGTTCTATATATATTTAATTGTATCTACTGCATAATACTTTTCGTTAAAATCAACTATTGGTACTGAATATATATATCTTAAAACTCATAAAAGGGTTGCATATCGTATTTATGGCTGGTTTACTATTGAATACGCTTTAAAGCTCTTAAAATATGGAAAGCGTAAGAAACGTATCCAATGATCCCATCTTCTTCTTCTTCGTCATTTCAGTACAGAATCTAGTCATTTAGGAGCAACCGTTCGCGAACTTGTAACCATTATCAATGAAAATATGAAAAAAATAATAAAGAGGGTGTCTATTTCTTCTATCATTTCTAGTACCGACCAAATTACCAAGTCTGCAGATAATCTAGCCTTTACTAGAGCCCATCTACACTGTTATCTAGGTACTGGAGTCTCAACCAGCGGGGAGAATTTAAATTAGGTGGTTAAGTTTATTGAAAACTTCGTCTGTTAAGTAGAACTGAACATCTATAAAAATTTTCATCAGGAAGACTGCTTTTTATTTTACTTGACACACACGCTAAATAACTCAAGGTGAGGACTTGCAAATCAAGTGTCCTAAAAAAAATATAAAATAATTGTAAACGTGATTTGTATGGAGATATGAGGAAACAATGGAGGACAATATAAAGAATATCTTTAACGCGGAAATGCAAAAATATGAATGCCGGTGAAATTGGTAGGGTATATTTACAAGATCAAACGGATATTGCATAAATGGAAAGATGAATGAAAAAGTAAATGGAGCCTAATTACCCGTTTTATATCTAGTGACTACCTAAGAGCTTTCCTTAATGGTTCATAAATAGGTCACACTGACGGGATAAATGGGGCTCAGGTCACTGGCCATTGCCACCAGGAAATATACCCATAACATCATAAGTATGTATATAAGCAATTTTTGAGATACAATTAAATACCACATACCCGTAAAAGGAAAAGATTCACTACAGTAGATGAATTACTAGTGTAGTTTGTGAAACTTTTATTTAATTTGCTCATTACAATTGCAGAAATTAGTTTAGCATTTAGAAGATTTTTCTTGGTAAAATAAACTTGATAGGTCTATAGAATGTCTAAACGAATGTGAAATTCTTAGGAACCTAGCCAGCGATGAAAAAAAAATTTCTTGGTGTCAAAATATTTCTTTTATTCTTTCTTTATTTTTTTTTTTAAGCAACAGAGCCTCTTTACTATTTCTATAGTCAAGTAAGGCTCGAGGGTTGTCGGAATCTTCCATAGTAGTGCCATATCTTTGCGTCATAAGCTGTTTACAGGAATATTATGATAAAAAAGATATTATGATATAAAAGATAAAACTTACAAAAAGAAACTTGACAGCAATATGGACTTTTCCTGAACATCATTGCTATACAACTTTAACACGATTGACGTAATCACATCACTGCATGGATCTCTATAATCAAACCAGTTCTGTCCCCATCGAGCTATTGGCATTCGTCAAAAACAATTGATGGTAGGTTTGTTACAAAGGCTGGAGGTTTTTTGCGACAAAAAGTAGTTCTCGTACTTTTCACAGTTTTAGTTGGATATCTATACAGGGACTGAATCACGTCACAGACCTTAGTTTTTTTCTTTTAGCTAGCTAGAGAATGGAATAGAACCTGTTAGTTACCACGAAATTCGAGGCTTGAGTCGATGAGGGTAGACCTATATTACTATTCCGCGGCGGCCTAGACTATGGCAATTGCGGTTTTTCAATGCAGTTTAACCTCCTGAACAAGAATTTTAAGTAACATTTATTCGGACGACTGTAGTTAATCCCCAGGGGCCAGTACTAAACACTAATAAATACATTGGACGCCCTAGTGGATGTCGTATCCGCGGTTACATTCCTGCAGTCCGTGTGGAAGTATTCTTTAGAATTACCTCGATGAGGTGCTACTATAGTAGGCGTCCTGCCCAGAAATGTGAAGAAGTGCTCTTAAGGAATTTTGATCCCCGAAAGGGTAGTACCAATCAAAACAAAACACGCAGGTAGACCGTTTGCTATAGTAGCACCGTCGATGACAGCCGCACCGAGTTTTACCACAACATATTCTCAGTTGTTGTTTGTTTGTATGGTGTTTATACGTTGCACGAACATGTAGTTATTCAGCAACGGGACCAACGGCTTTACGTGAATTCCGAACCACGTCGAGAGAGAACTTTTATCACCAGAAATACACATCTCTCACACCTCAATAGAATGGCCGAGAATCGAACTCGTGACCATCGAGGTGGGACGCCAACACCATACCAACCACGCAACTGAAGCGCTTCGAAGTAGTTATTGTTCTTATTATTATTTTTTGAGAAAGAATGATATTTGATCCATGATGGAAAATTCTCTCCTTTCAGGAGGAGATAGTGATTGATTGATTATGAAGGGGGAGATAATGAACTCGTGCTTTTGCCCTGACTTACGTGTAGTCCCATTTGCAGCTCTTCATGATTTGATCTTTTAAAAGTCTAGTGTATATATAACCGTGTATTTCAGCAAATTGTATTTACTATATGCTTTACATATATTTATAATGTATATATCGAATAATCACCTAGCCTAACAAATATATAACACTTGATTCATTTACCTGTCCTTTGTTGTATTGCTCGCCTAAGTCACCTGACGACCTTAACTAATAAAATAAATACTCGAGAATCCAACTGACAAACCATAATCGAGGGCAATAACGTACATTTCACCACACAGGGACGGACTGGGACTAAATTTCGGCCCTTTTGATGTTGACCGCCCCACTTGAAGATGGAGCTAAATAGAAGTGGGGAGGTATATCTTGAAATGAAAGTATACACACACACACACACACACACACACACATATATATATATATATAGATATATATATATATATATATATATATATATATATATCATATATATATATATATATAATTATAAGATATATATATATTGTGACGTGTATAGATCGTTCGTCTACCCAAATATCAATTAAATAATTTGATTTGGAAAACGGCAGCCATTTCTTTAGAATATCACCGGATTTTAGGAAAACGCGGGAACCAAAACCCGCCAGCCAGAGATAGGGGATTCCCCAGTTGGGGGAAAAGAGTCTTTTATCAGCTGTAGGGACGTATCTCAAAAGGGAAGGGTGTAGGCAGATTGGTACTTCTTAGACCTATACCTTAAGCTCTCTTTCCTGTGACCCCTCTGCTGGCTGTATGCTTGTTTTCCAGGATTTGCCTTGATCGTGGGGGGTTAAGCTGACTTCCAACCCCCAAGCAACCCACCTGAATTCTGCCTCAGTCGGCTGCGAGACGTGATCTCGGACAGAGGTCAAATTACCTGCCTTCCTGTTAGGCCTATCCAGGGCGTGAGTGGCGCGCCGATGACCCAGGCCTCAGACAAAAGGGAGGCCCATGCTTTTCTACAAAGAGCCACATTTTCTACAAAGGTCCACACTGAACACGACATCCAGGTACGTCTTGTGGAACAGCATATTGCCAGTCTCTCCCAACCTATTATCATTTTGATCCTCATTCTCCCAATTCAATTTCCAGCAACAAAGGAATTTATCCTTTGTTCCCTCTCACTGCCTCATGGCCGCATGCTTCCCTTGTGTGATCGTCCCAGACCAATGGAGTCATTGCATACTTCAGTGAAACCTTAAAAGTTCCTTCTCCCCAGTATTAGAGAATTAATTAATCAAAGCAAGAAGTCATTTTTTCTTTTATGTCGTTTAATCTGGGATTCTTTTCAGATTCCATGAGTCACGTGCCGTCTCTCTGCCCGCAAGTGTGCATTACCCCAAGTGAATGAAAATCAGCTTGAATTGAATGAGAGATTCTAAGCCCCAACGTGGGGGCCAATATCATTTACCTTTTCTCCAGGCCAGCACGGGCCTTTTTTGTAAATAAATAGCTGTAAAGTAACGAGCTGAGTTTTCTGGCGACCTTCCCTCTAAAGAAATTAATAATAACTATCAGTTTACGGTAAGTTAAAGCAATTCCCTCTTGAAATCCCTCAATTATTTCCGTTTACGTATCTAGCCTCTCTCAAGGCCAGCTATATACGTAAAATTGGCGACCTTGCCAGGATCGAATCTGGGCTTGCTTAAAAAAAGCTTGTAAATCGCGTTATCCGTTGTAAAACGTAAACTGTAAATTATTTTACAAAAAGTAAATCAAGCACACTTGCAGGGAAAGAAGACACACTGACTCACAGTAAGGTATTCCATTCATTAATATGATTATTCTATAACCAATGTTAGCTTAAGGTACGTTTAAGTATTTTTATTGTTGAAGTGGTCAAAAGAGCGTAGGTAGAAATCTTATTATTGTAACGGCGAATGCGCCAGAGCTTTATTTTAGCGGCGAGCAAACAATTTGCCCCGCGAATTCTCTGTTACTTTGTGCTGTCCTTGTAGGAGCTCACAACTAACACGTGTGCAGATAGATGCCGAAAGGAAACCGGACCAGATCAAACTAGGAAGTGCTTTGCAGGGTTTATTGCTGTATTAGAAAGCCTAGTTAGTTAGGAGTGTTTTTACTAATAGTTACGGCAAAAGAAGTGTACAACTTCTTTTGTCTGTGATATGTTAGGGTATTCATTTTTAACTTAGTTTTCATTCCAAGTGTTGGTAACCGCTTACCTCTCAGCTTAAATTCAGCTTAGAGCATTCTCGCGCCTGCGCGGTCTCAACCAGCCTTCGTTTTCGCTCACAGCGGCAGCCATGTTTGTTATCTTTCAGAATTATCTAAACCATTTAAGCAAAGTAACGTAAGTCTCAAAGTTTTAACGTAAATAATATCAGTCTCGGTACTAGTATCTATCGTCCTGCCAGAGAAATTAACGTAATTCGCCTTGAATAAGAAAGTAGAATTTTGTGTTGTAAATTGCCTTCGCATTTACAGAGAATCAGCTGATTCGCCATCACTGCTAGCACACCGTGGTGCTAACCCGCTCTTCTCGCCTCACGTGTTTCACATCGCTCACTCACTCGCTCGCTGAGCGAAGTTTCATTCCACTTCGCACTTAACGTAACCTCATTTACAATTGTTTGCTAACATCGTTTTAAAATCCTTACCGTCATTTCACTGTTCACAGGGACCTAGTAATCTTACATAAAGTTAATGTAAATCTCAAGTAGAGTAAATCACAAGAATTGTTAACGTAAAAAAAACGCGTCTTTGTAAAATTCATATTGAAACGCAAATCATTTCATAAGCGCGATCCGCATACATTAACGTAAAAAATTGTTCACCACGAAGCGCGTTATCATTTTCCATAAAACGTTATCCGAAAAACAATTCTTTCAATTCAAAAAACGTTTAAACGTAAGTAAATCATTTAACGCAAGTTGCGTCATATTAAACTAACATTAGTGGTTCAATTCAAATATAAGGGAGTTCATTCATATATCATTTTCACCCTCGTCCGAGAGAGAGAGAGAAGAGAGAGAGAGAAGAGAGAGAGAGAGAACCAGAACCCAGATTTTCACGAAGCCAAGAGTACTACATCTTTACCATAATTATAGCATGCAGAATTAACATTATTTTAGTCTCTTGTGTCTTTCATTTACAGCGATACGTACGCGCATGTGTCCATTGCAGTTTGCAAGCATTTATTTATTTCATTTACCGAGTACTTCAGCGAGGGACTGAGCATTCCTAAAATTTCCATTACCTGTCGTTGCCCGAGTGGTCTTTTCATTTTCTTTTATCACAAAAGACTTGCGTATACCGCAAGCCAACAATTCGCACAGTGTGCCACGCCAATTTCAATTAACTTTCCAGAACAAGGGAAAAGTCCCGTTACCAAGTTTAGGACTGGCCACCACCAGTGCACGTCAGGTCTTACCATTTTACAGTGCCACTAATTCTTGACACTGTCCATACGACTGGCTGCTGAAGTACTCCCACCTTTTACTTTCTCTCCTCCACTATTACCCTCTGCCATGAGCAGTGCCATTTCACTTCAGTATATTTAAGTATACTGCATGTAGTGTCCGGGACACACCAGCACGATACCAGTGCTCCAGCCTCCATAAGTGCCATTGCACCTGTACAGGCCGTACAGGTAGCCATTAAACCTGCGTGTCCGTCCTTACGGAACGCCCAAGTAACTAGTGTGTCCATGTACAAGGGTCAGTGATCCTTCGGAACACTCCCGAAGCGCCGCAATACCAGCCCTAAGTGCTGACAAACCTGCGTGTCCGTCCTTACGGAACGCCCAATTCATTAATGTCCGTGTACGAGGATCAGTGATCCTTCGGACCAACCAAGGAACGCCTCTCATAATGCCGCGCGCACCTGTACAGACGTACAGGTATCCCATTCCAACGTCTCCCAAGTTGGGAACGCCCGTAAGTGTGACGTACGCCGCACACTTCCTTCGATTTTTTCACCTCATCAGAAGGTGCCATTCACAAAGTGCCACCGAGCAACCAGTCTTTTCAGACTTTTCATTACCACGTCGCAGAACCCATTTCCAAGTGAGTGCCACTTTCCACAGTAGGCACTCCCATTCCATCCATTACCCTTCCTGGCCATTAATATCATTTTCCTCCGAGCCTCTACTGCAGCCTAAGGGAAATGACTTCCCCTGCTTCCCGTGACTTCTTTGCCAGAGAGCTAGAGAAGCTCGGAGCCCTCATAACTCTGGGCAAGGAGGCCGGTTACACTGGACCAGCACTTGACCAGTGGATAAAGGCGCAGCAGGCTGCTGTGCGCCTGCAAGAAAAGGAAGAAAGAGAAGCAGAGGAGAAAGCCAGAGAAGCAGAGAGAGAAGAAAGAGAAGCAGAGAGGAAAGCCAGAGAAGCAGAGAGAAAGGAAAGAGAAGAAGAGAGAAAGCATGAGCTAGCTCTCATAGATGACGCAATCTCTCTGCTAGCTTTCTAAGCCCCAGACCGTGAGCTGGACTCCCGGTAAGAGGGGTTGGTTGCGGAGGTTCTGCACCACTTGTTGTGTGCGTGGGCATGCTGTGGATTCCGACCAGTGCCCAAGTCGGTCTCTACCTTGGGAGGAGAGCTTCCAGGGTGAACTTCTCCAAGGCTACCATGTAGCCCTGCCTGATGAACGGTCTCCTACGGCCTATCAGTGGGTACAAGTCATGGCCGACACCGAAGCCCAGGTCTCCCTTATTTCCAGAAAGGCATTGCCTAGGGGTGCCAAAATCCAGACGAACGAAGAAATTCAGTTTGAATGGATTGACGGTAACCTCTATTCTGTTCCTTCGGTCCTTCTGAATGTTGAAATGCCCTTTCTGGACCGCGGAGACCAGAGAAACCCCACATTAGTGACCGCCTGGGCGTAGTTGACCAATTTCATGATGTTTATCAGGTGATATTGGGCCGAGATCTACTAAAGCCGTATCTCCCCTGGACGCAGCTCCCACTACCAGATGCACCGGACACCTGCAGCATGCCAGATAACCACACCTCAATTTTAGGTTCAGAGGCTAGTGCCTCCGATGTCCCCGACATCCTGTCTATTTGCGAACCTGGCCCTGACCCAGTGTCAGAGCCCGAAGTTTCTTCCGCACCATCTCAGCCTCTTACCAACTTTACCGCCTACCTCCTCCCCTTTGGAAGGAGGTAAGCCCACCAGTTGACCCGGACTTGTTTCCGAGGGTGATCCAACAGAGGACGTTTCACCTGTGCCAGAGCACACTGCCAGCCTTGGTGACTCCACAGATTCGCAACCTGTGGGGCCATCTCGGTCTTATCATCCAGTGCCACGGAAGAGGTTCTGGAACACGTTCTGCCGAGATTGTGGCCGCAAGGGTCCACATGTCTGCCAACTATGGAGGGTGCGCAAATTTTAATATTCCTGCCATCGCAATGGCCGTCACCAATCCTTCTTCCCTAGGACCCCCAGCTAAGGGCCCTATAACCGTCGCACTCCTCCAAAGTCATCATCAGCCAAGCCACGTCAGAGCCTACGACGACTCTGGCGCTCATATCTCCTCTGATAACGGGAAGACTTGTCCCCGAGGGGGCTAACATTGATAGACGTCAATTAATCACCATCGAAGGTATCAACCATATTAAATTGATCCTTCCGACCGTCCAATTGAGGGTCACCAGACCTCACTTCTCCAGAGTTTGTACCCTTGCAGTTGCAAGCTACATTCCCAGGAGGTTACGACCTCCTTCTAGGGCAAGAAAAGACTATGAAGTCCCTCCCTCACCGTTCAAGAAGCTTAGGGGTCCTAACCCCACAACAAATCACTCCAAGACAAGGAGTCATCGAAATTCTACTTCCTCCAGGAAGTACGTCCACCAACAGTCTCCCCCGTTACCAAGGAGGGAGATTGACCATTCACAGTTCCGTTGCAAAACCTGCAATGTAATAGGGCACTCTACTAATTTGCCTAGGTGCCCTAGCCGACTACCAGCAGCGGACAATGTCCATTTTCCACAAGGCTTAGCCTTCCAAAAGAGACAGGAGCCTCTGTCTCCCATTTCCAAGGGCACGCTGAGAGGTATTGCACCTCCGGTACCCGCCACAGGTCCAGTCGACCTCCACACTCTGCCAGTGCCACTTGGCAGCACTGAGCAGTGCCAAGCTCCGTCCAGCCTGGACGTAGAGCCACCACCGAACTTGACTTCTGCGCCTGGCCCCGAGCTAGTGCCGGCGCCTAACCTAACCAAGGATCCTCCTACAGGAGATCCTCCAACAGGCATGGAGCTTACCGCAGCCCATGGCCAACCCAAAGTCCATGAGTCTTCTTCACCCTCACCACTGTCGCCCGAGGATGAACCTCCGGCAGACCTAACCTTCATACCTCCTCTGGAAAACCAGGAACTGCCCGACCAGGAGTCAGCCTGGAGTTTTCCCCTTACGACGGCTGTCGCAGCAGCCGAAGTGAGGGCCTCCCCTGTAGTAGGTTCCACCTCTACGACGGTTGCTGCAGATACCGAAGTAGGGTGTTCTCCTGCAATCCCTCAGGCTACCACTGCCTCTGCTCCTGCCGGCGTTTCTGGCCTTTCCCCAGAGTCGGTGCCTCCGTCTACTCCAAGGACTGGTATAGCCAGGTCCTGGAGGAATAATAAGAAGAAGAAGGGACGTAACCAATCATTAAACACACTAAAAAAACCAAAGAGCCACATGCTCTCCTTGACACTTGTGGCCCGAGGAAGGAACAAGTCGTCACATTCATTTGCGGAGTGATCCTGGCACCTACCCAGAGAAGGTTAGCCAGCCTGATCTCTGCCAGTAGAACTAACCCTCTAACCCTAGCCATGGTGATACTAACCCTTACTTAAATATAATTACCTCATTAAACTTTTCCATCCTGGTGAATGCCACTAAACCACTCATCATCCTCACGCTTCATTACCTCACCTCATGTATTTTAACAATTCCGCTGAACTACTGCTGTGCGTACCACACTCTGGAATGATTGCGTCTCATTTAAACTATAATGAGTAGGTTAGGCTAATGATTTAAGTACTAGGGCTTAGTTAGTAGCAAGTAGAATTTTCAAGTAACCTTATCTAGGGGTAGAGTAGACTGTCGTCACAAGACAAACCCGTAGTTATTACTTAGGCTAGACTACCATTACTCCATTAAGTTAGTACACTTAGCATCTCCGCCTATACGTTAGGTAGGGCCACTGTAGTTAGCTGTATCGCCGCTCTACAGACTTCAAGTTAGAGTAGGGGAACTGGGTAGGTCGAGACGATCAATCTATTTAAGCCAAGACCTTCACGCCGAAAGGGAGTGAATGCCTTCTTAATAGGGGGAGCTGTGATGTGTATAGATCGTTCGTCTACCCAAAATATCAATTAAATTAATTGATTTGGAACACAGCAGCCATTTCTTTAGAATATCAGCTGATTTTTAGGAAACGCGGGAACCAAAACCCGCCAGCCAGAGATAGGGGATTCCCCAGTTGGGGGAAAAGAGTCTTTTATCAGCTGTAGGGACGTATCTCAAAAGGGAAGGGTGTAGGCAGATTGGTACTTCTTAGACCTATACCTTAAGCTCTCTTTCCTGTGACCCCTCTGCTGGCTGTATGCTTGTTTTCCAGGATTTGCCTTGATCGTGGGGGGTTAAGCTGACTTCCAACCCCCAAGCAACCCACCTGAATTCTGCCTCAGTCGGCTGCGAGACGTGATCTCGGACAGAGGTCAAATTACCTGCCTTCCTGTTAGGCCTATCCAGGGCGTGAGTGGCGCGCCGATGACCCAGGCCTCAGACAAAAGGGAGGCCCATGCTTTTCTACAAAGAGCCACATTTTCTACAAAGGTCCACACTGAACACGACATCCAGGTACGTCTTGTGGAACAGCATATTGCCAGTCTCTCCCAACCTATTATCATTTTGATCCTCATTCTCCCAATTCAATTTCCAGCAACAAAAGGAATTTATCCCTTTGTTCCCTCTCACTGCCTCATGGCCGCATGCTTCCCCTTGTGTGATCGTCCCAGACCAATGGAGTCATTGCATACTTCAGTGAAACCTTAAAAGTTCCTTCTCCCCAGTATTAGAGAATTAATTAATCAAAGCAAGAAGTCATTTTTTCTTTTATGTCGTTTAATCTGGGATTCTTTTCCAGATTCCATGAGTCACGTGCCGTCTCTCTGCCCGTAAGTGTGCATTACCCCAAGTGAATGAAAATCAGCTTGAATTGAATGAGAGATTCTAAGCCCCAACGTGGGGGCCAATATCATTTACCTTTTCTCCAGGCCAGCACGGGCCTTTTTTGTAAATAAATAGCTGTAAAGTAACGAGCTGAGTTTTCTGGCGACCTTCCCTCTAAAGAAATTAATAATAACTATCAGTTTACGGTAAGTTAAAGCAATTCCCTCTTGAAATCCCTCAATTATTTCCGTTTACGTATCTAGCCTCTCTCAAGGCCAGCTATATACGTAAATATATATATATATATATATATATGTGTGTGTGTGTGTGTGTGTATAATAGTGACGGGTCGGATAAACGGTTCTGGGAAAAGTAAAACACATGCAGGCATAAATAAAGGAATTACTTTTATTTTAGATTATAAAAATTTTCATTAATAGTTCACTCTTGGATGCAACTTTGTCAAGTATTAAATCTTTATCGCGAGACATTAATATATCCCTCTCTACTGTCATTAGCATAAACTTCTGGAGGTGTTCCTGTGAGTCTGCTTCTTAGATGATTTTTTTTTATGAATTTCAACGTAGAAAAACTTCTCTCACAGGAAACTTGAGTAACTGACAAGGCCAGGAGATACTTGTAAGCTAGACCAATTATATGATAGGCATCATCTAACAAGTTGTACCTACTGAGTATCTGGTAACAGCAGACCGGACAATTCTTACATGATGAACATTTGGTTGCAATTGTCTCATGACTGTCTTCATTTAAATAAGACTGGTGTTCCTCCTCATCACTCATATCTTTAACGTTGTAATTTTCCAAGGGTGCATTTTTCCATTTTTCCCAGTGTGTAGCTGGACTCCTTAATTCCAACTTCAAGTTTTCAGCTGTTGCCCGGCTGTCGAACTTAACCAATGGCTTACCGAGTTCTTTAAATAAAGACTCACACTCTTCAATATTGCTGTTCTTCAGCTGATCAAAATTTCTTGGGTCTAGAATCGATAAGTTGTTGTAGAGTCCCATGAGAAAGAAATCGATCACTGAGGCTCTGTGTGACTTTGTCCAATATTGGATCATATACCTCAACTTCATAAGCCCTCTCTGCGTCATTCAGCCTTTCATCATAAGCCTTCTCGTCAGGCATCGTTCTCTTCTTTCTAACTCTTTTCAGTGGCAATTTTGTCTGCACCTCCATCCCCAACTCTGCGTTCTCTTAATACCTCAAAAATCTCTGTTTATTTTATCTTGACTCTCTTTAGTAGTAGCAACCATTCTGTACGCAGAGAGAATATCCATTCTGTTTGTTTGCAAATATTTCGAAAGGGAAGCAGTCTGTTCAAATATACGAAGAAATATTTGAGCAGTCAGTATGGTCTCATATTTGAGTAGTGATTCAATGTATGCTTTGGCTTTGCTGCGAACATCTGATTTCATATTTTTATGTTCTTGTATGGTAGCCAAAGTTAGCAGAACATCTGTGTATAGGGTATTATCAGGCTTGCCAAATTTCCAAATATTTTTCTTAAAGCATTATCTTTAGCCCACCAGCGAGTTTCTCCAATAGGAGAGAGGCGTTGATGGCGAGAACCTTCGTTTTCATTCACCCAAAGAATCATTCGCTTATAAGATTCTCTGATAAAGACTGCAATGTCATTCAATAAGTTGAAAAGCAAGGCACTTGCTATTACTGCTCCAGTTGTTACTGCCAGTACTAAATTCAAAACATGTGCATAACACCATACATGAACTTGATTGGGTGAATGGGAAGAAAGTAGAGCAGAATCCCCTACAATGCCCATGCATGTTGGAAGCTCCATCTGTGGCGTTACCAATGCAATTGCTTATATCCAGTTCAAGTTTTTCTAGGACATTCCTCAAAATTTGAACAAAATACTCTCCTGTAGTTGCTTCACAATTCACAACTGCAACAAGTCTTTCTTGAATAAAATCTGTGACATGCCTAAGAACAACATCACACTGGTCCTCTCTCTCTCTTTGTGTTTTTTTTATCCAATTCTATTCTCTTTGTTCCCTTATTCTTCAGATTTTAAAGTTTTCTTTCTAACATTTTTTTTATATTTTTAAAAAAATTTATTTATAATTTTTCTTTTTACTATAGACCGGCCCACAGGCCCTACAAGCCCCCTTTTAACCACCGGCCCAAGGGGAAAAGTCCCCTTTCTCCAAATGCCCAATCCGTCGCTGCGCACTACTGCACAGTGCAAACTACTGACTGAACTCTTAAGTCGTAGTCGTACTCTTACTACAGTCTTCCAAGGACCCGTAAGCCTTGTGACGTCACAACAACAATCACTGTCCCATTCCAAACAAAAAGAAGACTGACTTTACAAACACTCGATAAACATTAGCAGCACAGTTTGTCTATACTACTTATTAAATGTATAACTCCTACACCTTCATTAACCCATTTAATGAAAGTAAAAAATAATAATAACGATAAGATCTGTCAGATTAAAATAATATATTAGAATTGAATTGCCTGTCCCCTATTCACGTGAATAATGTCTTAAAAACACATATGTATAAATCAATTTGAAACTCATTCAGGTTTATATTAGTGATCAGTCGATCATTTCCCTTTGTGGAAACGTGATTGTTCTGAATGTTCATTTATTTGTCAACTGTAAATTGATGTCAAGCCATAACATTAGTCCAAAGCTTTCCGTGATGAAGCCTAACTGAGCGTTAGCCTTTTTCGTTTGTAATTTATTAAAAGCCATTGTGGCTCATACGCTTTTGCGGTTGTAAGATGTTTTACATAGATGCGTGATGAATGAGGGCAAGAAAGATTAGAGTGGTCTGACTGAACAGGTTTCGTCGAAGAGGAAGTAATAAAGAGAAACAAAAAATAGCTTCGTTTATTTTGTTTGACTCTGACACACAGGTTCATTTGAGGAGAGTACTTAAAAAAATAGTTTTTATTGAAATTCAAAGTCCTTATGAGCTTCAAGTGAAAATAAATTTGCTAAAAGATTTAATTTCAACTGACTGGATTCTATATTGAATATTTAAGTAGATAAAAAAAATTCCATTGCAAAATTGTATCCTCGAAATATGAGAATAAAAAGAGCACATCTAAATCATTTTTAAACCAAAGAATCTTATGGAAATCTTTCCCATAGATAACTGCTGAATGATGTTCCTTGGAAATAACATTAAGAAAAATCTTGAATACAGATAAAAAAAATAACATTAGGCCTATCATTGCACGCCAAATATCACGCTGGACATGAATGTAGTGGGATGTGCCTTTGCAACGGGTCCGTCTTGCAGCCCAGTACCACGGTGGCCACGCCATTACACTCTGATCTTGAGGATTTTTGATGTAAGACGCGATGGTATCAGAAATAGGAATCCTTCTGGGCACCATTTAGTCAGATTGTCGAAAGGCCTTCATCTTTATACACATATCACGCGCCATTTTGTATAGTATTTTCAACGGCTGTGCAGTTATCGGCGCCAACTGAAATTATTTCTCGAATTGAAATTTCAAGTGGCCTCTGGGATCCCGAGGTGGTCATACCGGTTGCTGCAATGGAAAAACTGAGAGATAAACCAAGGAAGTTTAAATGATAGTCTAGCGATTTCTTTACAAATGAAATTCCGTCAGATATTACTGTTGACGGGAGAGTAATAATAGCTGGGTCAATGACTAAATCTAAAAGGAAAACCCAAGACGTGTGCTATAGTTATGGCAATAGCTCTTAAACTAACAAATAAGAAAACCCACTTGTTGTTATTAGGTACTAAAACTACATGAAGTCTCTCTCTCTCTTGACTTTTCTGCTGCTGACCTCTAATAATGAAGGAAAAGTTAAGTCTAGTTTTAAGTTTATTAAGGCAAAGTTCCAATAGTAACTTTATAAGTTTAACCAGGCAAAGTTCCAATAATGACTCTACCAGTTTATTGATCCAGAATTCTAATAGTGACTTAATTAAGGCAGAATTCCAATAGTGACATTACAAGTTTATTAAGGCAGAATTCCAATAGTGACTTTACAAGTCTATTAAGGCAGAATTCTAATAGTGACATTACAAGTTTACTAAGGTAGAATTCCAACAGTGACTTCAAAGAGTAAATTCGAATCAAGAAATACTTGAAAGCTATTTATGGGATATGCATCCAACTCCTGCTTATTCTGTGTTCTCAAGTGCGAGTGTACATTTGAACGTAACTGCTTATCGCAAAAGCTTTCCTGTAATGCAACTTACCTGAAATACCACCAACATGGAACAAAATTCTTGGATTGCTTGATCGCACGAGTTTTCTTTTACACAAAATTCAGTCACTTCCGTCGTAGAGGAAACACATTGTGTTCTGAAAAGGAAAACATTATTTTCGTTAAGTATAAATCGACAACCACACATGTACACACACATACACATAAACACAAATATGTGTGATATGAATACACTCATATATTTCAGAACTGAACATCAGTTGACCATCTATCTTAGCACAACATTAATTGGAACTTTTAAAGATGCAATTGACTAAATTCATAAAATTATCATTGATTCATATAAAACAAAAATCAATATGTTTCCAATATTAGATTTTTTATTGAATTTTAATCAGAATTATTTACATACCTGATGTATGACATCCACAGGACCACTTTCCTGGTTACAAGATTCGGCTACAGAATAGCAAAGGCGCTCTCAGAACTGAAGCCACTCTTGAATTTCCGTTGTAAAGGTTGTAAAAGCATGGCCACCTGTGGTTAGTTTGTGTGTTTGTATGGTGTTTTTACGTTGCATGGAACCAGTGGTTATTCAGCAACGGGACCAAAGGCTTTACGTGACTTCCGAACCACGTCGAGACTAGTGAACTTCTAATCACAGAAATACACATCACTGACTTGAAGTCTAACGAGGTCTTATTATGTAGTTACCCACGGAGAGTTCCAAATCAGTCTCGTGGATTTAAATAACAGCTCGTGCTTTCCTTCCTGCGACCTCCAGAAGTCACGAAA
>NC_087211.1:49176052-49213552 GCF_015104395.2 Macrobrachium nipponense | reverse complement strand
GACCTCAACGAAATATTCAGCGATGCAAGGCTAACCAAGCTATTTATGGATATTGAACGAAAACGAACTCTCTAGTCTTTGCTAAATCATACCACGAAACTCACAACTTGGATGGGAACAGAAGTGTAGGCCTACAGAAAGCGGGCAGATTAGTTCCATACTGTGGTGGTTAATCTAGTATTTATCACACTATAAAGTCATTATCATTATTATAAACGTACACATATCAAATGGCACAAACGTAACAAGAATTACTTAGAATTATACCATTATTCAAATAATAGAAGAGGGATTACTATAGGTTCCTACAGTAAGCTGAACAATCCTCAATGACGTATAGACCAAAAATCGAGAGGGAAAAACATAATAAAAAGAAGATAAATACGATTACCAATAAACGAACAAGTCAGTAAACACTTGTGAGAGTTTGTTCTCCCAGAGAGAGAGAGTTTAATATTCAGATTAGTGGTAAATTACAAAAAACGCTAACACAGCAAATATGAACGATAGCGATTTGATAGATGGCAATACTATTCTCGACTCGAAGCAACGTATCAATAAGAAAACAGGAAAGTAAAATACAAGTTTGATTATCCTTTGAGTCAAGTACCAATGGATACCTTCAAGATATAGTTTTCCTTGTTTATTTTTCTAAAGAAAAGTGATCGTCTTGCCTGGAAGCTATAGTATAACGCAAAGTCAAGGTACAACGCACCGCCCGCTTATTTCCGAATATAGCGGACTGGCGCCATACCTTAAAAACTAACCATAGAACCATCTTGAAAATAATCTCATAATAATTCCCACACCCAAATTGCAAATTACCTTTCAGGGAAAAAATCTAAACTAACCTGAACTAGGGACGTGGCAAAAAGAACCGTGGGTGCAGTAGTACTAGTATACATGGCGGGAATTTACGTCCAGAAAAATTAAGAGTACATTTGAAAATCTTAAAAGGTTACCTCTGAAAGGTCAAATGAAGGCTTAATCTTGGAATGCTTGGTGAGAAACACACTGAAAGTTTGTGAAAAGAATAAGCTGCATTTTAATCAGTTATGGCAATAACAAATGATAATACAGATTGCCGAGATTATTACAGGAGCTAATGATATATAAATATTTCGAAATATCCAAGTGGGAGAATATGTAATAAATATTTTCAATGGCGCCATGAGTCTGACATCATGAAATCACTGCAGTTTGTATCTGGAGAGAACTTAAAGAGTATATTACCGTAATTGCTATGGATGATAATTTAACCTAACAAGGTTTCGAGAAAATTTGTTATCCAAAGATAAGACTTTTCAGAGTGAAATGGAAAGGTTGGAAATGAATACTGAAAAGGGAACTAGAAATGAATAATAAAATAATGACCTCAAAATGCTTAATGAAAGAATGAAGTGGAAAAGACTGATAAAACTGCTAATCTGGAAAAGATTAACAAAAGGCTGAAACTGGAAAGATTGATAATAATATGCAAGATTTGAAACACTGAATCGATATATTAACCCTGTAAACCTAAAATTTAAAGAAACACTAACCTACCTTCAAAATATTTTAAAAGATGAACTTTAGACCGACGTAACGAGAATGAATCATTTAACAGCTTCTTGGATGGCCAAGTTCAAAACATATAATACGAAATTAACCTTTAAAACTTCATGTATACAAACCTTATCAATTAACGCAACGTTAATCCTAACTTGGCTGCATGGTGGAGAAGTGAATCTTTTACTGTTTAACCGAACACCAACTTTGTCAAGATGATTGAGAGACTGGTGCAGAAAAGCTTGACGAAATCCTAACCTACTTCAAACGCTTAATGAAAGACTAAATTAAATTCTATACGAAAATAGTATACAATCAAAGATTTTGATGCTAAGCTCATTTGCCAGAATTTGACGAAAGTAGTTTCCATCAAACATAGTTCTTGTTTGGTTTTCGACACTGTGTAGTATCATTCCTAAATGGTAAGATGAATGGTGATGCATGGACATGAATGCCAAAGAATGTAACAAATGAACGATATATAAAATTATTCATGAAAATACTGAGATCAATAATAATATTATTGATTATATTTTGTAATATTCAGAAGGTAAAGCGAAGGTGCTATACATTACTACCCTAGTACTATACTCCTTGCATTTTAATACATTTTCATCTATTTTTGTTAAGTCATTTATTTATTTTTTAATAAGTGGTATCTCTTCTTCCTGCATTTTTAACATGACGTTAGTCCGTATTCAGAAGTGTGTATTATAAAGAAAATGATACACATCAGAGCAGGACATGACAATGGAATAAACAGAGATAATATCACTTAATGGTTCTTTGAGGTCGAAATCTGAGATAGGCCTAAAATGTTACTGAAATGGATTACGTACTATTGACTTTGAAAACCATATATGGATAGGCCTAAAATGGTTCATGAGAGGAATACGTATCTAGTGCTATGAAAAACATATATGGATAGGCCTAAAATGTTACTGAAATGGGTTATGTATTATTGACTTTGAGAAACATATATGGATAGACTTACAATGGTTAATGAAGTGGAATATTTAGTACTGACTATGAAAAACATACGCATATGGATAGGCCTAAAATAGTTCACGAGAGGAATATTCAGTGCTATGAAAAACATATAAGGATAGGCCTACAATGGTTAATGAAATGGAATATTTATTATTGACTATGAAAAAACTATAGGGATATGGCCCTATGGATAGGAACCTAAAAAACTGTTTTAATGAAAAATGGAATATTTTTCCATGACGATGAAAAAAAACTATTGGATTAAGCTAAAATGATCGGCCTAATGGTTAATGAAATGGAATATTTATTATTGACTATGAAAAACATATATGGATAAGCTTAAAATGATAGGCCTAAAATGGTTAATGAAATGGAATATTTATTATTGACTATGGAAAACATATATGGATAAGCTTAAAATGATAGGCCTAAAATGGTTAATGAAATGGAATATTTATTATAAACTATGAAAAACACAATGGATAGGCCTAAAATGGTTAGTGAAATGGAATATTTATTATAAACTATGAAAAACACAATGGATAGGCCTAAAATGGTTAATGAAATGAAATATTTATTATTGACTATGAAAAACACAATGGATAGGCCTAAAATGGTTAATGAAATGGAATATTTATTGACTATGGAAAAACTAATGGAAAAAATAGCCTATAAATGGTTAATGAAGGATGGATATTTTATTATAAAAACTAAAATGGAAAAATTTCAACAATGAAATAGGCCTAAAATCAGGTTAATTGAAATTGGAATAAAAAATTTATTAATAAACTATGAAAAACACAATGGATAGGCCTAAAATGGTTAATGAAATGGAATATTTATTATTGACTATGAAAAACACAATGGATAGGCCTAAAATGGTTAATGAAATGGAATATTTATTATTGACTATGGAAAACATTAACATGGAAATAGGCCTAAAAATGGTTTAATTTGGAAAAGGAATTATTCATTATTGACTATGGAAAACATAATGGATAGGCCTAAAATGGTTAATGAAATGGAATATATATTATAAACTATGAAAAACACAATGGATAGGCCTAAAATGGTTAATGAAATGGAATATTTATTATTGACTATGGAAAACATAAATGGGAATAGGCCTTTAAAATTGTGTTAAATTGAATGGGAATATTTATTATTGACTATGGAAAACATAATGGATAGGCCTAAAATGGTTAATGAAATGGAATATTTATTATACTATGAAAACATAATGGATAGGCCTAAAATGGTTAATGAAATATGAAAAATATTTTATTATAAACTATGGAAAAACACTATCAGGATAGGCCATGGTTAATGAAATGAAATATTTATTATAAACTATGAAAAACACATTTTTTCAGACCATTTTAGACTGTCCATAGACCTTTCCTATCCCCCAACAAGAACAACGACAAAGTAGTTTGTAGGATTACTCCCTAAGTAAGTGCAGCTTTAACCTCATTTTCTTGAGCTAAAAAATTTAACGAGACCCCCTGAAACTATGTCTAGGCTGACTTTACAAAGCTTCATTCAATCCCAACTTGATGAGAGGCTATAATTCTCAAGAGCTCAAGAAAAATACTAACCTACCTTCAAAACGTCGTTGAAGAATTTAATATTGAAAGGCTTGATAAAACACTTATCTTAAAATTCTATAATATATATATATATATATATATATATATATATATATATATATATATATATATATATATATATATACAAAAAATGAAAGAATCTGATGCTAAAATGACTTTCAAAGAATTCGATGAAAGAAAACATTTACATCAAAAATGCTAATTTTGGGCATAAGATAATTCTAACTGATAAACTTAATGAGAAAATAGTCAACTACACTTGAAATATAACTCGGGAAAACATTCTAACATATTCTTAATATTAAGAAAACGCGATGAAAATACTTCGAAATGTATAGTAATGGGATAGTATATGTCACATTTTGAATGAAAACGTAAATTTTCCTCCTTAAAATCACGCAAGCTTATATGAAGTTTCTATTTTTCGAAGCATCTAATAAAATATAACAGACCTCGTAAGATTGACCACAAAATAACCGTATGGTAACACTGCGTCCCGGGCTTCAGAAAGTTAAATAGTTACGCTGTGTAAGTTTTCGGTAAATACAAGGATATCTGGGTGTACATTTGCAACTGAAAAGTGTTTTAATAATTTACTGTAAGTGAATTACACCATTAATGTTCGAAATAGGATATTGTTATTATTGTTGAATGTAAGCCCGGGACGCAGTGTTACCATACGCAAACACCACAGGCTGGTGGACAGAGGAAAAAAAACCCGAGTATAGTAACAATGATGATTCAATAAAATAGGAAATACGGAGGTGAGGTCAATTATACTGCACTATTTGAATGTTATTCATCGCACTTAAAATAAAAATGGAAAGGCCGAGAAAGGTTGATAAAATACCACCTACGTAATAATGAATGAAACACAATGAAAAGCTAACCTTGAAAAAAGTAATATATATAAACCTCGGGGTAAAAGAAATGAATGGAGTGATGATACTGAAATGGTTAAATATAACATTATTGTAACAATGAAATCGACCACATAAGAAGGAAAGTTGACAGGAATATCCCTAAGATTTCAAAAGCAATGTTTAAAAATGCGGCAGTGTTTCATGCATCTCAAAAGGGATAATTACAATGACGACTATCAACTATTATTCCTGGAGAACAAATTCAATTTTAAAATATAGATGCGAATGTGACGAGATTGTTTTAGTGTAATTTTAATGTAATGGCTAAAAAAAAAAAATATTAAAAAATAAAGTAAAAAAATTCAGTGAAAGCAAGCTTTCTTACACTCTTGATTCTGTTTAAAGGAACACACACACCACACACACACACACATATATATATATATAGATATATATAATATTTAATAAATATTTTTTATATTAAATTAATATATATTATATTATATTAATATAAATATTATAATATATATATATATATATATACATACAGCAAAATTAATACTAAAATTCAATCATTCTTTCTAGTTATGTCGGGATTAATGATTCACAAAATGCTTCACAAATTAAATAAAACAGCATTAAGTAATGATAAACACATGCTAAGTTGGGGGATGCAATTTCGAATACTCCCATCGGTGTTCCTAATAAAAATAGTTTTCCCCGTTTTAAGGGAATTAAAATTTCGGACGGTAGCCATTGGATCAGACGACGGAGGAAACCTAATAATAATCAGACTCGGAATAATTACGAAACACAGCCTTGACGACAAATCTTGATAAGGGTTTAGTATGTCCGTGCGGAGGTTGGAGATATACGCACCTGAACACATTTTCTCGTGTCACGGGATTCCTAGATTTAAAGGAAGAAGAAGAAATAGGAAGCCATATCTACTAAAATGAAGAAGAAGAAGAAGAAGAAGAAGAAGAAGAACTGATTTCTGTCAGATGTCTCGTCGTTCTGTAAGTACTCACGCTAACTAGTTCCATCACTGAAAAGTTTTTCGACCTCTTGCGTCTCAGCAGTAACTTCGACTGACATTTCCGATAGATGCAGTCTGTCAGTCTCCAAGCAGCCTTGGATGGCGAGGCGAACCATTGTAGTTATTTTTGATAGCCTGGTTTCTTTTTGATGTCGGGCCTCCGTCATATTAAAATGCTGACGGAGAAGTGGAGTTGGCGTCTATACAACGCCATGTCTACCGAGAGAAAGGCAGGTGAGTGCCGGCAGCCGGCTTATTAACCAAGGAGGAAGATAAGAGTGGAATTCTGATTGGTGGCAGGAGTTAGAGTCAAATGAAAATCTAGTTTTCAGCTCTGGAAATTTCCATTGATCTTCTATATTAATATAAATTGACATGGGCAAGTTTAGCAAGACATTACGTGAAGATTCAACGAAAAAGGTACTAAATATTTATAAGCATCGAGAGAGAAATAATTTCCCTGGAGCTTTCAAAAATGGAAGCCATGTTGTGTATGAAGGTTATCCGTAGGGTGACAAAAGAAATTAAAAATGAAATTGTATTTTCTTCCTAAGATTAAGATAAAATGTGCAGTACATTTGTTTTTATGCATTCCGGCAGACTAATTTGGTTTATTTTCAAATGTCAACTTGGAAACCAAATGTCCATAAAGAAACCACCGGCCAAACCCCCCTCCCCAACACAACCCACACCCTTGAGTCTTATCTTGAAGTGTCCTTATCACCGACCCCGCATAATTCCATCAGCTTTGGGTGGCGCGTCTGATAAGTTGATAAGAAGGATTCTTTGTGAATATAATAGTGGATGCCCACGACACTGATGTTAACATCAATACCCGAGAAATGTTTAAATCAATATCTTTCCTTGACTGTCGATATCTCTCACAGTAAAGCAGCAATTTTGTAATTCAGAGCAAGAACACCCACGTTTTAACTGGGCTTGTTTAATTTCTGTGTTGAAATCTTAATGTCATTTTATTTGTGAGCACTCAGCAAAAGCAACCAGATGCAACTGCTTTCCAATAATAAAACAATGTAGCCACATGCTATCATTCCCCTCTCATCTTGCTAGAGAAAGGAAGGATTTGCTTATAGAGAAAGGAAGGGTTTGCTACTGAAAGGTAGTATCCATGGGACTATATAGTTCCATGGAAGTATCCTTAAATTAATAACGAACAGTAGTACTCTCCACCATGACTGCTTCACTCAACTGTATCCAGCCGTTCCACCTTAAGTTGGCATTTCATTTTCATACCAACATCTTAGGAGAGTAATTCCGTTAACGACAGCAATTACAGTATAGATGGCCCACTTGCCCTGGTACTACACACATGACGAAGACTTCCTGAGATACCCCGACGTTTGAGTCGCTGCTCCTCGAGAAAGGCCTCCTGCTCGCAGGTGGTTTTTTGAGCCTCCATCCGTGAGGGGATAGGGAACCTGCAATATAGAATAGAAACGTCATTACTATATCGTGAGGGAACCTATCTGTCTACCTCTCTACACGAGGTTCTTTTAACAGGATTAGATTATTAACTGTTTATGTACTATAGCAACTTACGGCAATTGCGCCCTTCGTCAATTTGGGCCATCCTCACTCCTTGATTTTCTTCCCTTCTGAAGTAACACGACCACTTCTGGAGTTCGTGTTACTGAGGGAAAACAACTCGAAGACAGTAGAAGTAGAACGCCTAAATGAGTATTGTATCTCATAGTTTAAAGTTTTAGTAATGGAACACATTGTTATAATAATGTACTTACAATATTATTCATTAAATCAAATTTTATAGTAATTAAATAGTATATATATATTTTTTAAATACTGCCATATTTTGAGAATCCCTGAATGTATTTATAAGAGATACATTATACAATTATGTCAGCTATTAAAAACGTTGTAGTTTTAATGCTTAGCATATAGTACTCTACCCATATGACCACGATTTTAACACAAACAACCCCCGTACTTGCTCACAAAAATTACTTAAAAAACCGAAAATACTCCCCTTCGAGTTTCCTCCTTCCCTCTCCGAGTATCCACTTCACCAAGGAGCATACACTGAAGGTTCGCTGAAGTATTTATCTCATCAAGAAAAAAAAAAAAAAAAAAAAAATGGGGCAGGGCCGCAGTAGTGAAGGACAGCTTATCTCCGATTACGAAAGCATCAGGCAATTGGAGACCAGTCATAGACCTATGTACTCTCAACCTTTTCATTAGAAAGACTTGGCTCAAGATAGCACTCCTCACACAGTTCTTTCACTTAACAGATCAGAGGCATACAACTTCCTATGCTGTAACAATTGGCCAGGAAGTGACCCAAGGTGAACCACACCACCAGTCTGTTCTAAAGCTTACTTTATCCTACCACCAAAAGTAAAGTCTCCCTTATGTAAAGACCAAGGGTTTGTTCTGTATATGAACAAATGAAATTTTTAAAATAAAATTTGTATTTTTCCTAACTGACAAACCAGAGGTCTTAACGTACATGGCCCACCTCAAGCCACCCCTCATAGTTCCTATAGTCTGTTTTTTTCCATCTGTCCATCCGCCTGTGGTGTTTTCGCATGGTAACACGGCGACCCCAGCTTTAAATAGTTACTCTGTGTGTGCGTTTTAGGTAAATAAAAGGATGTCTGGGTGTACATTTGCAACTGAAGTGTTTTAATAATTTACTGAATGCGAATTACACCGTTAATATTGGAAATAGGATACGTATTACTGTATTCAAACCCCGGAACGCAGTGTTACCATGCGCAAACACGACAGGTGGATGGACAAATGGAAAAAAACAGGGTATAGGCTGGAAGGAAAGTGTGTTGTTAATAACTGGACTACAGCTAGACGCTTGAGCAAAATCCCCTTACGTTTAAGATCTCGGGTTTGTTGGTTATGAACAATAAAAATTGATTAAAAGTTGTTGTTTTGTATTTCAAATTCTCATTATCAGGTTTACTTTAGTCAAGTGATTGATGTAAATTTTTTAGTTTATTATCATTTATAAAGTAGTCATGGATAGATACTGACTAGTTTACAAGTATGTCAGGTAGTGTAGTACAGGATGTTTTCTTATCTTAGTTCAATCATTTTACTATTTTGTTAGTGTCATATTAACAGAACACATGAAACAGGAGATAATTTATTACTTTCTCCTCCTTTAAAAAGTTTGAGACGATAACAATACATGACCCATTATGGTGATTTTTTCTATGTTTTGTTAATTTATTTATGTAGCTGAATGAAGGAGTAAAATTAAAGAACACTCTTTTAGATAATTTATTGCATGATAAATAAAGATACGTACATACATCGAACATGAGCATTATGAAAATTCTGTGCTAAAGCACACTGATGCCTGATATCAAGAAACTACATCAGTCTGTAGTCATTTTGAAAACTCTGGTGGAATGGGAACATCAAACACTATAGGCGGGTTTATTGGTACATAATTAATATTACAAGTTGAGGCATTAATGAAGATAATCTTTCCATCACTGGTGATACCATAACCTGTAAAAAGATGAATTATTAATTGAGCTAGTAACATGATAATGCTCAGTTTAGGCAAAACTCTGAAAGTAAACATCTTCAAACAGCAGGACAAAAATTTGCCCACAATAAAACATATATTCTTTAAAGTACACTCAAAACGTGGAAGGCAGTTACATGGCATCTCAAGCGTAACAATCTGTATATGCACAACATATAAAATTACTGTTGATAGAGCATCTAGTTTTGAAGGCTACAGAAGAAAAGAAAAAAACTTTCTCAAAAGCTTGAAGATTAAACTGTTGCAGCCTGAAACTTAATATAATAGTAAGGATTTGTTTTTCCAGACTTCATCTCAAACTTAGGAAAATATGAAAGATTAGTTTTTACAGACCTTGTCTCAAACTTAAGAGCCTTTCAATTATCCAAGACATTACAGTTCCCCTCATCCCTAAAGCTGGAAGCTCTCCTTTAAGGATATCTAGAGCTTTGGCAATTTCTTACTTTACAGTATTTTGTTGGCTTTTTTGCTTTACTTTTATCAAAATGAAGTTTTTATGATAAAACAAAGTTTAAGGTATACTTACCTGGCAGGTATATATATAGCTATATTCTCTGTTCCACCTGGCAGAAATTTTCAAAACTCGCGGCAATCGCTAGTAACCTATTAGTAGTTCAGGCAACCACCACCCCGTTACCGTGGCGCTAGCGCTAGGAACCGTTCCCAATTGGGCCAGATTTTCTCTGAACCCTGTCCCCTGAGGGGAGGCGGGTGGGAATTAAATTATATATACCTGCCAGGTAAGTATACCTTAAACTTTGTTTTATCATAAAAACTTCATTTTAATGTATGACACTTACCTGGCAGGTATATATATAGCTGATTGACACATTTGGAGGTGGGTCAAGGACAGCAACATTCTTAGAGTATAAAAATATTATTAAAATATTATTAAAACTCCAGGTTCCTTACCTGCTAAGGTAGCTGACTTCATAGGTCCTGCCTCTAAGCCTGCTTAAACCTTAGTAGCTCTCAACAAGGAAGTGTCCTGTATGTTGAAGAAGCTAAGACTGGAACTGACAACTGGACGTGACCAATGTGTTGACAGATCCTTACAGCCCTCTTATGCCACGGCATTCAAGCTAGTAACAGATCATTTACCTGAACTACACACACACCATCACCAGATAATACTAACACGACTGAGAAAAGTACCGCATCCTTTTCTCAGACGACCAAAAAACACAAACACCATCACCTAATAAAATCAACTAGCTTACAAGAAGGTTATGGGGTAGTAACTCCTTTGCCCAATACTGTACCCGAGGACACGTATGGACCTAGCGTCTGACAATTATCGAAGGTTGTCTGAACGTCCCTCAGATAATGAGACGCAAATATTGAATTAGTTCTCCAATATGTTGATTCAATAATTTCCTTGAGGGCTAAATTCTTTTTAAAAGCTAATGAAGTCGCCACTGCCCTGACTTCATGAGCCTTCACTTTCAAAATACCAAAGCTCTGCTCTTCACACAACATATGAGCCTCTTTAATTAATTCTCTCATGAAGAAGGCTAGAGCGTTCTTCGTCATGGGTCTAGTGGGGTCTTTAACTGAACACCACAGAGCATCAGACCTCCCTCTGATAACTCTTGTTCTTTCTAAATAACATCTCAACGCTCTCACTGGGCAGAGAACTCTTTCTTGCTCGTTACCGACCAATTCAGCTAGACCCACAACTTCAAAGGATCTTGGCCAAGGATTAGCTGGATCCTCATTCTTGGCCAAGAAACCTTCTTGGAATGAACACACTGCATTGCCGTGTCTCCATCCCACCTTCTTCGATATGGCCTGAAGCTCACTCACTCTTTTAGCAGTTGCCAATGCTACTAAAAAGATAGTCTTCTTAGCAAGATCTCTCAGAGAGGATTCCTCTAACGGTTCGAATTTGCTAGAAGTTAAATACTTCAAGACCACATCCAGGTTCCACGCAGGTGGCCTGCCTTCTGATTGTTTCTTCGTCCCAAACGACCTAATCAGATCTCTCAGATCTAGGTTATTCGAGATGTCTAGACCCCTGTGTCTAAACACTGAGGTTAGCATACTCTTATAACCTTTAATTGTCGAAACTGACAAGTGTAATTCCTTCCTCAAGTAAAGAAGGAAATCTGCGATTTGGGTCACAGAGGTACTGGATGAAGACACTTTCCTGTTTTTACACCACTTCCGGAAATTGTCCCACTTCGACTGATACACCGTGATTGTGGATGTTCTTCTGGCTCTAGCCACTGCCCTGGCCACCTCTCTAGAATATCCCCTCGCTCTGACCAGACGTTCGATAGTCTGAACGCAGTCAGACCCAGAGCGAGGGTATTCTTGTGAAACCTGTCGAAGTGGGGTTGTCTGAGTAAATCTACTCTTAGAGGAAGAGCCCTTGGCGTATCTACCGTCCATTCCAGTACCTCTGTGAACCAACTTTGGGCCGGCCAAAACGGGGCTATTAAGGTCATCCTCGTTCCTTTGCTCTCCCTGAACTTCTTCATCACTTTCCCCAGCACCTTGAACGGAGGAAAAGCGTACAGATCTAAGTTTGACCAATCCATCAGGAATGCATCTACCGCCACTGCTTCCTGGTCTGGAATCGGAGAGCAATATGTTGGTAACCTCTTTGTTCTGGCTGTCGCAAACAGATCCACTACCGGACGGCCCCACAACTTCCACAGGCTCTGGCAAACCTCCATGTGCAACGTCCACTCCGTCGAGAGAAGTTGCTCTCTCCTGCTCAACAGGTCCGCACCCACGTTCTTCTCTCCTTGTATAAACCTGGTGAGTATCACGACCTTTTCCTCTTCTGCCCAAAGCAGAATTTCTTTTGCCAGAATGTAAAGGGGAAAAGAATGAGTTCCCCCTTGCTTCCGAATATATGCCAGAGCCGTGGTGTTGTCCGAGTTGACCTGCACTGTCTTGTTTCGAATCAACTCTCTGAAGTGCTTCAAAGCCAAGAAAATTGCCCACAGTTCCTTCCTGTTTATGTGCCACTTTGTTTCGTCCTTGTTCCAAAGTCCCGACACCTCTTGAGGGCCTAATGTCGCTCCCCAACCCGCGTCCGACGCGTCGGAAAACAAGACGAGGTCTGGGTTCTTCTGCTGAAGCGACATCCCTCTTGCTAACCTGCCTGGAGTTAGCCACCACCTTAATTCCTCCTTTACTTCGGTCGGAATTAGAAACTGGAAGGAATCCGGTTGCGATTTTCTTGGCCATGAATCCTTCAGGAAAAACTGAAGAGGTCTCATGTGCAGTCTTCCTAAAGAAATGAACCTCTCTATGGAAGAGAGTGTGCCCAGTAGACTCATCCACTCTCTTGCAGAGCATCGGTCTTTCTTTAGAAAATCCTGCACCTTCTGACTGCATTGGGCTTGCCTTTCGGGGGACGGAAAAGCCCGAAAAGTCACTGCCGATATCTGAATCCCCAAATAAACTATCTGTTGTTGGGGCTCCAAATGGGACTTTCCCATATTCACTACCAGACCTAGGTCTTTTGCTAAGTCCAATGTTTGACTCACGTCCTCCAGACATTGACTTCTCGACTGGGATCTTATCAACCAGTCGTCCAGATACAAAGACACTCTGATCCCTCTTAAATGTAGCCATCTCGCCACATTGGACATCATCCTCGTGAATACTTGAGGGGCTGTGCAAAGGCCGAAGCATAGGGCCTTGAACTGAAAGACCCTGTCCTGAATCACAAACCTTAGATACTTCCTGCTTCCTGGATGAATCGGAATATGAAAGTATGCGTCTTGTAAGTCCAGAGTCGCCATCCAGTCCCCTGGACGTACCGCTGCCAGTACTGAATCGTTCGTCTCCATAGTGAACTTGGTCTTTTCTACGAAAAGATTCAGTTGACTTACGTCCAGCACTGGCCTCCAACCTCCCGAGGACTTTGCAACCAGGAACAGACGGTTGTAAAATCCCGGAGATTCGTGATCCAGAACAGGTTCTATTGCTCCTTTCTCTAGCATGGAAGCTACTTGCTCCCACAGAGCCGCTTTCTTCTCTAGATCGTTGTAATTTGCCCCGAGGGCTCTCGGAGATGTTGCGAGAGGAGGTCTTTTCACGAAAGGAATCTTGTATCCTTCCCGAGCTACGTTGACAGCCCAGGGATCTGCCTTCATTTGTTGCCAAACTTCCCAAAAACATTGAAGTCTGGCTCCCACTGTCGTCTGGAGGACCGAGTTCTCATTCTTTAGAGGGAGTCTTGGCTCCTCTTTTCGCGGGTACTCTCTTACCCCTAAAGGCGGGTCGAGCGAATGTTCTTCCCCGAAAGGGCTGTTGCAACGGTCTAGTCTCCTTTGGCGTCTTCTTCACCAACTTGGTTGGTAAGAACTTCTTAACCGAAGACGAAAGAAGATCTTGAGTGGCTTTCTGCGAAAGGGATAGAGCTATATCCCTAATCACCTCTGAAGGAAACAGCTGTTTCGAAAGGGGAGAGAACAGTAACTCCGATTTTTGAGAGTTAGAAACTCCTTTTGAGGCGAACGAACACAACAGCGATCTCTTCTTAAGCACTCCTGCTGTGAATAACGAAGCCAGCTCATTCGTTCCGTCTCTAAGAGCCTTATCCATGCAGGACATAATGCTCTTAGCTGTTTCTAAGTCCTGCGAATCCTCTTCTCCTATGGAATTCGCTAGCGCTCCCAAAGACCAATCTAAGAAATTAAAGACTTCGAAAGTCCTAAAAATCCCTTTAAATAGATGGTCAAATTCCGAAGACGTCCACCAGACCTTGGCCGACTGTAACGCCTGTCTGCGTGAGCTGTCCACTATACTGGAGAAGTCCCCCTGGGAGGAGGCAGGTACTCCCAGGCCTAGACTTTCTCCAGTAGCGTACCATACTCCTGATTTAGAAGCTAACTTAGCTGGAGGAAAAACAAACGAGTATTTTCCCGCTTCTTTCTTGTCCTTCATCCAGTCATTCACCCGTTGAAGGGCCTTCTTCGCCGAAATTGACATCGTCATTTTCAGGAAGGAGGACTTCTTTGGAGTCCTAGTCTTGGAAAACTGTGATAAGGGGGATAACGGAGCTGTCGGTTTAAACTCCCCCTCAAAAACAGCAATAAGACGTGAAGTCAGAACCTTATAATCTGAAGAAGGTTCTGTATTCTTTTCTTCAATTACTTCCAACTCTTCTTCTGCTGAAGAAATATCTTGCAAGTCGTCGTCGTATTGACGCTTCGTTGACGGACTAGCGTCCTGCCGCCTGCGTCCTGCGGCTAGCGAGGCATCGGCGTCCTGCCGCCTCTCGATGTCTTGCCGCCTGCGTCCTGCGGCTACCGATGCGTCTGCGTCCTGCCGCCTCTCGATGTCCTGCCGCCTGCGTCCTGCGTCCATCTTAGAAACGCCTGCTTCCTGTCGCCTGCGTCCTGCGTCCACCATTGGTCCTGCGTCCTGCCGTTTGCGTCCTGCTTCTTCGGCAACTACCTTCCTCCTAGCGCCAGTCCGCCCTGCGTCCTCGGCGAATGCGTCCTTGTCTTCCCTTTTAGAAGACTTAATGGGAAGGAAATCGTCCTTACGCCTCGAAGATGGTTGTTCAGTAGCATCCCAAGACTTCACCAGCACTGCCAACTTGGACTGCATTTCCCGTAAGAAATGCTTCGTACTATCCTCCTGCATGGTAGACCGAACGGGAAGGATGAGGATTACGAGCTGGACTGCGACCTAAAGGAGAGCGATCCTGTACTCTACCCGACGGAGAAATACGAGGGGCGGATATAAAGAAGATGGAGGTGAATCTCCCATGGAAATACCATGCCGAGGGGACGGGGACGTATATCACCAGTGCGTCCTGCGTCCTCCTCTAGTACGAAAAATCCTTTTTCTTCTTGATCGGCACTGCGTCCCCGTCTTCCGAGGATGACAACACCTCAGGACTACTCCAAGCCTCACTGTCTTGCGCCTGTCTCTCGAGAGCCGTTGACGTCCTGAACGTCCTCTTGAGTGGGCGAGACACCACTGCATACCTACGTTCTCGCTCGGAAGTCAAACTTCCCGAGGACGCACACTTCCCAGTTACGCCTTTTCTGCGGCGAACTGCAACAGCCTGGGAACTTGCAACAGGACTGTTCGAAGGGACGCCTGACCGTGGCAAACCTCTCTCGCCTCCCTTCGACTGTCGACATGCCTTCTCCCTTGGGGCGGGTCTGGGAGCTTGACAGAGGTCTAGGTCTAGGAGCACGAGAGAGACGATCAGACGCCCCCCTCCTCCACTACACTTTCACTGACATCGAAAGCACTAACTTTGTCTGTAAGTCGCTGTATCTGGTCGCCCATGGACGCAAGGGCAGCGAACACTTTCACAATATTTGTATCGTTCGTCTCCTCCGATACAGCAGCGGGCGCAGGAGATACCTGGGGAGAAGGAACTACCAATTCTACATTAGAAGGAGCTGGAGAGGAAATACAATCACTCCTTTTACTCGAAGAATTTGACTTCTCACTACGAGAAACAGATCTCCTTACACGATCTTTCTCAAGTCTCTCAACATATTTCATAAAGACCTTCCATTCCTTCTCTGATAAATTCTCACATTCAATGCATCTATTCTCCCAAGTACACACATTCTCCCTACATTTCTTACAAACGGTATGAGGGTCGACCGAAGCTTTCGGCAGTCTTACCTTACACCCCTCTTTTACACACACTCTCCCTAAACATTTCCTTACACTGTATGATGGTCGACCGGAGAATCCTTTCGTCAGTCTTACCTTACACCCCTCTTTTACACACACTCTATAACTACTTCCAGAGTCAGACATCTTAAAGAACAATCCAAAGCGAATGCCAAGCTAACGTTTCCGAGTACAATACCAAAATCCAAGATCAGTCAGCAACGAGAATGAAAATTCTAGCAGGGAACCACCAACAATGTTGCCGGTTCGGCTGGCAGAGAAAATCTGGCCCAATTGGGAATGGTCCTATCGCTAGTAGCGCCACGGTAACGGGGTGGTGGTTGCCTGAACTACTAATAGGTTACTAGCGATTGCCGCGAGTTTTGAAAATTTCTGCCAGGTGGAACAGAGAATATAGCTATATATATACCTGCCAGGTAAGTGTCATACATTAAAACCACTTATCCCTCTTGGCATACAGGCTTTATAAGTGAAATTGCCCTTACTGTACTTTTATTGAGGTACCATTACTGTGCTGACCGGCTCTTTTACCCAGGTGGTATTACTATAGTGACTATCCCATTTACCCAGGTATTACTGTACTGTCTGTCCCTGTTATCCAAGAATTACTGTGCTAACTGTCCCTTTTATCCAAGTGTTACTGTAGTGACTCATGCAGCAAGACAACACCTTGGCATTCAGATAATAAGATTACTTTAGTATTTGGTAAAACATATCCCTAAAAACAGAGAACACTATTGGCATCTTCCAGTAAAAGTAGATAAAGCTAGCAGTTTTTATATAATAACTATACTGCATAAGAGTATCTGTATCATTTAAAAAAAAATTATAGCTAAAGTCTCATTCCAGGTGGAGTTTCAAAGAACATGATGCTATGATGTCTGAAATTTAATGCCAACTCCCTCTCACTCAGAAGCTGAAAAATTTTATCACATATTTTGTCTCACCCTCAAAGAATACTATCAATCCAAAATATGATCAACCTCAGGTTGTCAATTTATGGAGACAGACATGCTGTGATAAATAGACCCAGCTGAAAATACAGAAAAATAATCGTTTCTAGATGGACTGAAGGGCTTTGCTGAAAACTACTAAAAACTCAACCAGGTATGTACTATGTGTATTTAGAATCAAGAGATACAACAGTAATCTGAAGATCAAAATGCAATAAACAACTCAACCTAAAGTTAATATACTCATTTTAATTTAGTACAGTACTGACATGTAATAGTGACATGATTTTTGTCAAGAAAATAGTATATGACAATACTGTACAGTCAGTATGCAATAATACAAAACTTTTTACTGTCATTATCCTATCCAATAAAGTGTAGCAATGTTGCTACCAGCCTTAATATAGTCACTGGGGTATGAAATTTAACTACAACAGTACTAAAACTTAACTAAGCTTAGATAACAATGTACCTCATGAGTCGTCTTCTATCAGCAAAAATTAAAGTACTGTATTAATGCTACAGGGTTCAAATCTTTTACATTACAAGACTATAAAAATACTGTTAATTTACTTACCTTCATGAATATGACCAAATACATGATATTTTGGTCGAACTCTTGTTTGAACTGTTGTTAAGAGTTCTACACAACCTGCCCTTACTCCAGTACAACAGAGATCACCATGACCAACTGGTGGTGTGTGCGTTATAAGAACATCTGTATCACTTGGAATGCAGTTCCATTTTTCTAGACATTGTGTTCCCCTAGGGAGATTAAATGCCCAATTGCAATATTCGGGTTGCCTGAAAAAGAAATAAAATGCTACAAACAGCAGTAAACAAGGATACAGTCCAAAATGAAATACAAAACAAAAGTCCACTTTCATAAAAATAAGCTACAACAGTATATCCACTGCCTAATTTCATGGAAATAATCAGTCTTCTATCCAGTTTCCTGCCTCAACTATGAAACCTAGATTTCACACTTTTGGCATTTACTATCTTCTATATGGCAGGTTGTCAAATGCCTCCTGGAAATTCAGATTAAAGTATATGTATTGGTCTACATTTATCATAAATACTAAATGTTCCTTTGGAGAGGCCTAAAAGGATGACCTACCATTAAGAAATTTTTATTACCTGTCTGGAATTAGACTGCTTAATTATGAGCCCCATTAAGTCACTTGCTACAACAGATTCAAGTCTCTACCCATAAACTAAATATGGTGTAATACTATGTATGTATGTGTGCATGTTCGCTAAAGACGACAAAACTACTGGACCGAACTAAACCAAAGTAAGATCATATATGTAGAATTTATAGGGGATGGTTGTTGTCCGGGTACTGCTTGATCCGGATATCCAGCCATGGTAACTTCTTTATTATTATTTGTAAAGAAAAAAGAAAGCATTACAGTATTCTGATAGCACTTTTCACGTGGATTCCAAATATACTCTTACCTTTCTTCGATGATGAAAAATAACGATATTAGGGGATGGTTTTTAACTGGGTACTGTTTTGATCCAAATATCTGGCCAAGGTAACTTCTTTAATATTAGTTGTAGAGAAAAAAAGAGAATATTATTCTGATAGAACTTTTCACAGGGAATCCAAACATGCTCTTACTTTTCTTCTATGGTGAAAAGTAACGACAATATTACAGTTCAAACAATGCCAGCCTACGGTTGCCAGCCATCAGGCGCAGTTATGTAATTATTTGTAGTAATCTTATGTTACATTGTTGTTTTTGAAACAATGACAATAACAGAGTAATCACTTTTCATTATTTAACATGAAATGACAGACCCCTGTAACATTCATCATCACATGGACTACTAAGCTCTATCATTTTCAGTACACTGTACTAGATAAATAAATCATTATTCAACATTAGTCTTGTAACGTCAAAAAATATTTTGATCTTGGTTTTAGGAGGGTTGTGGCAATGCTAGGTTGAGTATTTTGGTCATGTTAAAATCATCATTTTTATTATTATTATAATTCTGATTAATAGTAGTTGTGTTTATATAAATGTCTGGTATAGAAGAGGCATGGAAACTGAAGCAATAGTACAAGCTGAAGTGAGTCTTACTGAGAAAGAGTGGTGAAGGAAGTCAAAAGAATTTCTACCCTTAAAACAAGAATAATTATTACTGATGTTTCAGTTTCATTCTTTAATAATTCACTTTTTATACATGTCTGTGACAATGGGGGATCAAAGACTCCAAGAAGGGGTCAACGGTTGAAAATATTTTTGAGCACTTGGGTACTGTACACACATTATATATTTCTGGGCTCAGCTCGTGTCGGCCTATGAAAGGATCCTTAATATCATTCTTTCTAGGTAAATTAATCTAAAATTACCAGAGAAAAACAAAACAAATTAAGAAAATGTCAGTAAAACTGACTCGCTCACTCTTAAAAAAGAAGTGTCGGTATGGTAATAGGGGCGAGTGTGGGGAACACTACCACGAGACAATCACCAATTAGAACTTCCAATCAGAATCCCCCCAAGAGAGAGCTGATACCAACGGGCGATGCAGTCGCTACTACTACTACTAGAGGACGCCACGGACAGCAGCGCCCCTAGCGGACATCCTTAATTTTTAGCGCTAGCGTCAAGACGCAATTTTTCCTTGTGCTGTGCTAATTCCGGGATTTATCCTTTTCATCTAACATGGAACGCTCTGCTATTGCAACGGCTAAGTTAAGTAACTCATAAGTAATGTTTTACCACAATTTTATCTTCCGGGTACCAGTATTTTCCTCTTAAATAGGTCATATACGGTTCCCCGGTTGTCTCGTGGTGGCGCCATGCTGCCTCGTTAAGAATTCCCGGTCCTCCATACTGGGACTTCTTTATACTTATGGGCTTACTATATTACGTTCATTATTCTTTGTACATCGGAAGTTTTAGCTAGTTTCGCCCTCCGTACCATATCTCTTAGTTTGGTATTTAGGGCTATTATTATTATTCCAGGCCCCAGCATCCCGGCTCTTGCTCTCAATCGGCTATCGCTGGCTCCGAGTAGCTTCTGTTTCTTGGAACAGTCTGCCTCCTCCTGGGCTTCTTTCTCTTTTACTAAAAGTGTCTTTTCCATCTTTTCGATGTATATATTTATTGTATTTAGGGTATTAGGCTAGCCTAGGTGCTTGTTCCTTGTATTGGTACAGCCTGGTTCACGTGGGCCCTCTCACGGTTGTGTTTTGCTCGCGGGCCTAGGCCACTTGCGGTCACGTGTTCCATCGGCAACCCTTACCCTGCCCCTGCCCTCCTTTCTGGTATAGGGAGGGGCTGGGGGACCCCTTGGTTGTCATGACAACCTCATTCGCCTCTTCTCTTCTCTCCCTTCTTGAGGTGGCCAGGGGTTCCTCCCAGCGGGTGGTATAGGGCGACCACTCATGAGGTAGGGGGCCGGGTCTCCGAGCGGGTAGTCGGTGAGGCGGGAGGAGTAGGCCATCCCTCTCTCTCTCTCCCGCCGTGTTACGCCGAGACTTTCCCTCCCCCCCCTCCCCAGTTGCTCAGCCATCTCCCTCGCTATAACGAAAGGAGCCTTCCGTCGCAGCCGGGGCACCTTTGGTTATAGATTACTGGCTCCGCCACGGGCGGGGTGGGCACTACTAGTGGTCGGTTGCTTGCCTACTATGTCCTTACATCTCTCCCCCGCTACCGGAAGGGAGCTTGCTTCTTACCCGTGCACTCTTCTAGTAGACGGGGGTGGTTGGAGAGAGGTTTGTATTATTATTATTATTATTATTTTAAGGATATACCCTAATTTTACAATGAATTGTGTAATTTTATTATATATATCTACCATCCCCGCCATTTTCCGTCGTGGTTTCCATTTACCACCTCTCCTGGTTGGTTTCCTTTTTGTGTCCCCGCCATCAGCGGAGCTATAGCCTAGGGCACAGTACAACCAACCTGGTTACCACACGTATTTTGGCGGGCTCTGGTTTAATCTAACTTTATCGCTCCGGCACCAGCGGAGCATCTGTTAGACTGTAAGTGTTTACCTGTACTCATGTATCTTTCCACTTACAGGCTACCACTGTCAGGTCCAGCGTGCAAACGCGACGTTGTACGACCCCTGCGGCACGATGAGTGCAGGTCTCACGCCCCCCTGTTGCCACACGTCATACAACGAGATGATCGTCTGCACCCAGAAGCCTGCGCCATCTGCTACGACCTAGTCGGTCAGCTGGGAGATGGGGTAAGTCCATTATAGGCTTCCTTATCATTTTACTAAACAACTCTTAGTCATAAGTTTGTTAACCCCGTTCCGCCACACTAGAAGCTCATCTCGCCTTTCTTTCAGGCTACTGGTGTGAGGGAAGTCGCCCTCGCCACCCTGAAAGCGTGGCGTGGCGGCTTCGGGAAGAACGCCGCCAAAGGCCAGCCATACATTCTTGACAAGAAGCTGGCCGTCCAGTCCATATTCCTTCCTGACGGGCAAGTCAACTGGTATATGTTGACCCACTTGTCCGCGGCCCCTTTCTGATATCCTCATCCAGCAAGACCTCCAGCAATCCTTTGGGGTCGTAGCTGCCCACAGGAGTCGGTCCCGGACGTCGCTGCCCTGGACCTAAACATCGAGCCCATGGCGTAGGGGTGGAGGATTTGTTGGTTGATGGTAGGTGTGTCGGGCGCCCAAGGTCTTTCCTTGGGTGCTCCTGGATCTTCTCCTGTCCCTTCTTCGAGTGCTTCTTTCCAAGGCTTTGTGGGATCTGAGATCCCTACCCGCTCTCCCGCTCTCTCTGTACCCCCAAAGGTGAAGGGACAGAGAGAACCGAAGACTCTGGCTAAGACAACTTCTAGGAAGTCGTCTTCGTCTTCTTCGGCTAGGAAGTCTTCGACTTCCTACGCCGACGCGGTGAAAGCGAAGCCGAGCTCTTCTCACTCAAAGAGCTCTAGAAGCAAGGCTTCTAAGGAGAAGGCTCGCGCTCCCGCCGAGCCAGTGCCTTCTCCCGCCTCCACCGCTTCCACTCCGGCTACGCCGGTAGGAGGAGCAGGCCTAGCACCTTTGATCCCACTGCTTTCTCAGCAGTGGTGATGCAACAGGTGGGCGAGCTGGTTTGGCTCTCAATGTCTCCGCCCTGGGGACGAGATTCGAGCAGATGTTCGCACAATTGTCGAGCACTCTGTCTCAATCAGGCCAGTCGATACAAGATCTCTCTAACAGGGTTAGAGAGAATGAGGACCGAGTAGCCGGGCTATCTCAGGTTTCCTCTTCCAGTCTCCCCAGTGCCAAGCACTGGCATTCTCCAACTCCCGCCATACGACTCTCTGCCAGCTTTCTCCATGGAGAACCCATGGAGAGTAGCTGCCTACGCTCCTTTTAAGGATGGGATGATCTCTATCCCGGTGTGAACTCGGAGGATTGAGGACTTCGAGTTTTACCCTCCGGGTCTGACGCAGCCTTTCATCGGTTATGCTAGGCTGACTGTAACGGCTCTGACTAGGGAGGACAAGATCTCTAGAGAGTCTGTCCTATACAGTAGAGATCATGCTCAGCGGGAATGGGTTCACTGCCTTGAGGACTGGGAGAGTGCACGAACACTAAACTCCAGGCCTATAAGAGTCCCTTTACTATTTTCGCGACGGAAGAGGAGGCTTCTCTTCCGTTCGCCACGAAAATAGTAGAGAAGTCCCTTCAGGCAGTCCTCAAGGATAAGCCCATCCCACAGTTGAGGGAGGCGGAGTCTACTTCTCCGCTCTTCCCGGCTTTCGGAGAATTGTGGGAGAAACTTGCCAGCTACGTTTACGCTTGGTAAGCTCAAACCGGACTGCGCCCTGGACCAGTTCGGCGAGAAGCTGGCCCAAGACTGCCGGATTCCCTAATTCCAGGCAGAGTTTGATGCGCGAACCAGGTTTGGCAGGTCCCTCAATTCCCTTATAATTACGGAAATGGCTGCTCTCTCTTATGCCACGGAACCGCTGTTCAAGATTTTGGCAAAATCTCAGTTCCAGACGGTACTATCAGACGCTTTCGACTTCTTCCAGGCTAGGAGGAATTGCCGAAAGCATGTTCTGCAGGATTGTACTATTAGGGCACGAGCCGAATAGACTCTTGGCTTCCAGCATGTGGGGAGCGGATCTCTTCCCAGAGTCCGCTGTCAACGAAGTGCACCACGAAGCTGCTAGGCTCAACCAGAGCCTTAGAGCTAGGTGGGGTATTTCCTCCTAAGAGGAAACAAGATCCGTCCCATGCTGGTAAGAAACAAAAGAAGGCTGGTAAGAGGTTCCAGCCGTATCAGAAACACCAGCAACAGCAGCAATTTGTGCAGGCTGTCCCGGTTTTACCCAACAAGGACAACCTGCTAGTTCGAAGCAGAACCAGCCCATCCTCCTGTTGTCCCCTCAATCACAGCCGTCCACCTCCTACGCAATCTCGCCGGCCTTCAACCCTTCATATGAGGCTCAAGGTTACAAACAACCAAGAGGTAGGGCGAGAGGTTACTTTCGTCAGCGTGGCGCAGGAAGGGCAACAAGGAGCAGGCAGTTCAGAGGAGGGCGTGGTGGTCAACCCGCCCATCAAAACCAATGAGGCTCCCCAGGTAGGAGGGAGGCTGTTCCTCTTCCGCCACAGGTGGGGGTTCAGCAATTGGGCACAGAGCATAGTGTCCAAAGGATTGGGTTGGAGTTGGATCAAAGAGCCTCCTCCAATCAAATCATTCCACCAGATACCATCAGAGAATTGACAGATTACGCGGAAGAACTCCTTCAGAAAGGAGCTATTGCGAGAGTCAAGCATCTAAAATTTCAAGGCGCTTATTCAGCGTGCCAAAGAAAGGCTCAACACAAAAGAAGGAATCTTTAGACTTGTCAAAGCTAAACTCTTTCATTCGTTGCGACAAGTTCAAGATGCTTACCCTCTCGCAAGTAAGGACCTTACTTCCGCGTGGAGCCGTCACATGCTCCATCGATCTTACAGACGCATACTATCATATCCCTATAGCCAGACACTTCCGCCCATTCCTAGGATTCAGGCTAGGAAATCAAACATTCTCATTCAAAGTGATGCCCTTCGGTCTGAATGTAGCCCCCAGGGTATTCACAAAAATAGCAGAAGTGGTTGTACAACAATTGAGAGCTCAGGGAATCATGGTAGCAGCATACCTCGACGATTGGTTGATCTGGGCACCAACAGTCGAGGAATGTCTCAAAGCCACCAAAAAGGTAGTTCACTTTCTGGAACATCTGGGGTTCCAGATAAACAAAACGAAATCCAGACTTACCCCGGAGTCTCGTTTTCAGTGGCTAGGAATCCAATGGGATTTGTCTTCCCACAATCTGTCAATTCCAGTGGCCAAACGGAGGGAAATAAGCAAAATCTGTCAGGCAATTTCTCAAATGCAAACAAACATCAAGGAGAAACCAGGAGAGAATCCTAGGGTCCCTTCAGTTTGCTTCGGTAACAGATATCCTCCTGAAAGCAAGGCTGAAAGATTTAAATCGAATTTGGCGATCAAGAGCAAACACCAAATCTCGAGACAAGTTGTCAGTAATCCCACAGATCCTCCGCAATCAACTCCGTCCTTGGTCAAAAGTAAAGAACTTAGCCAAGAAGGTACCCCTTCAATATCCCCTTCCAGTGTTAACCATTCACACGGACGCCTCCCTGTCCGGGTGGGGGGGATACTCCCAGTTCAACAGGTTTCAGGGGACTTGGTCAGTTCAATTTCGCCAGCTCCACATAAACGTTCTGGAAAGCAATGGCAGTATTTCTTACCTTGAAGAGACTGCTTCCCCCGAAGAAGTCTCATCTAAGGCTAGTTTTGGACATGGCAGTGGTAGTTCATTGCATCAACAGAGGAGGGTCCAAATCCAAGCATGTGAATCATGTCATGATAGCCATCTTTGCCTTAGCAAACAAACACAAATGGCATCTGTCTTGCCACTCACCTGGCAGGAGTAAGAAATGTGATAGCAGACGCCCTGTCCAGGTCAGTTCCTCTGGAATCAGAATGGTCTCTAGACGACAGGTCATTCCAGTGGATAAGCCTGAGAGTCCCAGGTCCTCCAAGTGGATCTCTTCGCCTCACAAGCGAACCACAAGCTCCCTTGCTATGTGGCCCCCAACCTGGACCCTCTGGCTTATGCCATGGAACGCCCTGTCGTTGGACTGGAATCAGTGGAGGAGAATTTATGTTTTTCCTCCAGTGAATCTTCTCTTGAAAGTCCTAAGCAAACTAAGGTCTTTCAAAGGGATAGTAGCTCTGATTGCACCGGACTGCCAAGAGCAACTGGTATCCTCTTCTTCTGGAATTGGGCCTCCGACCTCAACGGATCCCCAATCCCAAGCTATCACAATCAGTACAAATGAGGACTGTGTTCGCTTCCTCCAGGAATTCTCCAGACCCTAACTTTATGGACTTCATGAAGTTTGCGGCTAATAAAGATGCTAATATTGATCACAGAATATTCTCTTCCTAGAATCAGATAAGAGAGAGTCAACCATTAGGCAATATGACTCAGCTGTTAAAAAATTAGCATCTTTCTTGAAAGAATCGAACACTACAACCATGGACAGTTAATCTGGCTATATCCTTTTTTCAGATCCTTGTTTGAAAAAAGGTTTAGCAGCTAGCACTATTACCACTCATAAATCGGCTTTGAAGAAAATCTTTCAAGTAGGTTTTCAGATAGATCTGACTGAAATCTTATTTTACGTCTATCCCTAAAGCCTGTGCTAGACTTAGACCTTCCCAAGCTATACAGTTTCATGTTCTTAAATGAATGTCCTCAAACTAGCTTCAGATACTGACAACTCATCTTGACATTCAATAATGCTCCGAGGGAAGACATTATTCTTATTAAGCTTAGCCTCAGGAGCTAGAATTTCAGAACTGTCGGCTCTATCCAGGGATGCGGGTCATGTGGAATTCCTCCCATCAGGAGAAGTTCTACTTGCTCCGGATCGTAGCTTTTTAGTCCAAAATTGAGGATCCTCTTGCAAGGTGGGCCCCTTGGAAAGTTATCCCACTTCCCCAGGATCCTTCTCTCTGCCCAGTATCAACTCTTAGAGCCTTCTATCTCGTACTTCTTCAAGATCCTCAGGTGCTCTCTTCATGAGAGAAAAAAGGTGGTACTTTGTCAGTAAAAGGTATTAGGCAACAAATCCTTTACTTCATTAAACAAAGCCAATCCTGAGTCATTTCCAAAAGCACATGATAATCAGGGGAGTAGCCACCTCAATTAATTATTTTTTTTTCAACATATGAACTTTGAGGATCTTCTTAAAAAGTATACTGATGGAAATCCCCGACAGTCTTTAAACGCCATTATCTAAAGTCCTTGGATCTTTAAAGTTTTTCAGCAGTAGCAGCGGGAAACCATTGTTTCCCCTGATACTGGTATAGTAGTCGTAGTATAGATCCAGGTCTCCTTTCTACCTACAGGCATCCAACATGCCTGTCACCCTATCGCCATGCTACTCGGATATCCTAGCCTTAGCCCTTAATCATATAGTGGATTGTCCCTTATTTTTTTGCTAGGGGACATCCACACTTGTACTGATAGTGTACTCAGTGTACCTACCCTTTTTTTATTTTTATGCTAGGGTAGGACCAACCAACTAAGTGTTTTTTGGTATATTTTACCACAATTGTACTAATGATGTCTTCAGTGTACCTACCCTTATTTTTATGCTAGGGTAGGACAAAACAATGTGTATATTTTTGTAAATATTTTCAAGTAAATCCCCCTTTTAGTTTATATTACATGCATCACTGTAATTTACTATAATTACCTTTTAAGTACTTTAAGATTACTAACGTTCTGTTATTTTACTGTTTAGTATAAGTTAGTTTAAGTGCTTAGTTTTGTATGCTGTAATTGATTTACTTATTATATCCATCCATTTTACACTGCTTTTCATTTGTTTCCTTTTTTTCCATCTTGTCTGTTTCTCTGGTACTCTTTCATAGGCCGACACGAGCTGAGCCAGAAAAAGGGATTTTGACGAAGGAAAAATCTATTTCTGGGTGATTGGCTCGTGTCGCCCTATGAAACCCCCCCTTTATTGTTTTCCCCCCCTTGCAGGACAAGATGTTTTTAATTAAGGATGTCCGCTAGGGGCGCTGCTGTCCGTGGCGTCCTCTAGTAGTAGTAGTAGCGACTGCATCGCCCGTTGGTATCAGCTCTCTCTTGGGGGATTTCTGATTGGAACGTTCTAATTGGTGATTGTCTCGTGGTAGTGTTCCCCACTCGCCCCTATTACCATACCGACACTTCTTTTTAAGAGTGAGCGAGTCAGTTTTACTGACATTTTCTTAATTTTGTTTTCTCTGTTAATTTTTAGATTAATTTTACCTAGAAAGAATGATATTAAGGATTCCCTTTCATAGGGCGACACGAGCCAATCACCCAGAAATAGATTTTCCTTCGTCAAAATCCCTTAATTAAATACCATTTAAACACTTATCAAAGAAACCAAGAGGTCAAGGATCTAGCCTACAAGCTGCTGCAATGGTAAGGTAAGGAATTTATGAGCCTACAAAACCACCTGGTAATTTGAAGGACAAAGATGAAATGAGATTAAGCCAAGTTCACTGCTGGGAAGATAAATGTACCTTACAGGTGGAGGATTAATCACAATCTCAAAGGTGTTCGTCTGGTTCTGAACAAGGTGAGACTCAAGATTAATGGCTCAAAACTGTTATTGTTGGTTATGGTTCTGACCAACACAGACTTATTTTGCATCAAAAATACTATGCAGAAGTTTCTATTTAAGAACCTGATTTTAACTTCGTTTCACTAGAAGGTTGCTGAATTTGGTGCAAAAAAAAAAAAAGTATTACTAACCATGGGGTCCCATAAAGTTTTATTCCTGATATAGTTAATGGTTCATCTTGTAGGTATGTGGCATTTGTGATAAGTTGTAGGGTGTTAGGTTCTGAAACTGCAGCCTTGAGTTCTTCACGCTTCATTCCCAGATCAGGTATTTCGTTTATAAGACCACCTCCTGCAAAGACATGAAAAAAAAATTTTATTCCACTATTCTAATTGCGGGATTAATGTGAAAAACTTATGATATAACAACTGAATGATGACAAAACAAATCTTCAAGGAAAGCTAGTAACAATTATTTTCTTGGTTTAAGACCCATTCATTTATAAACAATACAAAATACAAACACAAGTTTGACTCTTCAAGTAAAATTGCTCAATCATATACTTTGCGTATATTTCCGTGTATAAGACAACCTTTAGATAAATAGAAATTTATGGCAAATTTTCACAAATTAATCTTGTATTTGTGGTATAAGACAACTGCTAAATTACAAAATCACCTGTGTAAAGGCTAGCTTTTAGTTATAAAACTAGAATCCCTAAGATGATAGCATATGTGATTAATCTTGTGATGTATGAGAAAATGATTGAAACAGACAGTGATGATTGTGAGGAATTTGATAGGTTTCAGACACTATAAAGGTTTATGACCTCTTATCTGTAATTCTAAATGTTTTTGGAGAAAAGAAATCAAACAGTACAACTAGATTTAGAATAATGATGATTTAAATAAAAGTTGTTTTACTGGCTGTATCCAATTAAAGTATATTGCATAAATTATTATCACATTGTTCTTATATTGCAGAATAAACATGAGATCAGATGCCATTGGCATTTATTGCATTGTCACATGACACTGCAATGTACAGCCTTTGTTATGTTCTAAAAGTCTTCATGTCTGATATGAGAAAGTGGTCAAACTGTTCATCATCATCTGCAATTGTAACTTTTGGGTCAAGTGAATGAGCACGGGGAGGAAGGCTCCTGTGATCTCTTATACATCCTCACATATACCAATGTGAAAGGATGATAAGGCACTATGCCAGAATTTTATAACTGGGTGTAAGAACCTCCCTCTAAAACATTCCAGGCAACCTCCTTCTTTCTTGTCTCATGTATAGGAGATCCAAGTTACTTGATAATAATGCCACAATTTTGCCCAAAAAGATAACACTGCAATGTTCTACACCCATGACCATCCTCTATTGTTATGTGGACAACAAGGGATTACAATCTAAGTCCATAACCTTTAAATTTATTTCTATACGTACTGTGTAATCACAATATATAAGCACAATAGCTGCCACCATATAAAAATACATCAAGCAATTTCATATGAACCTCATAAGGTATACAAAGTTAATCTACAGGCTATGAGCCACTGGTTTTAGTGGCAATTAACAAATCTGCCCCTCAAACTTATACCAAACTACAGAGGTCTCTTTTATCAAAGTTTGACTCAAGACATAAAAGCCACATAATGAAATATTGTTTATTATTTCACAATTTGTAATGAAGTACTACTGTCGTTCAAGGTGAGGTGCAGCTGCATGACAGAAAAGGAGATTATGTGCAATCATACAGGAAGATGGATAAAGTAAACTGGGAAAAGCTGAGAGAAAGCAAGTTATAAAAATAGAGGAAAAGGTGGAAAATAAATTTAAGGAGAAATGACAATTTGTCCAAAATTGCATTTTTCCTAACTATACAAACCTGAGGTCCTTTTACAATAGGAAGGTACTAGCGGCAGCTGGATAGGTCGTAAGCTTTCGAACAAGGGGTTCGGTAGTTAACTGCTTGCCGGACAGGCGCGCGCGTGCGCGCGACTGGGAGGTAAACAAATTTCACTTTTTGCTTTTTTGGCCCAAAGAACAAAAACTGGCAGGAGTGCGAAGGGGGTGGCGGCATGGAAAGGGTGGGGGGTACTATGTGTAAAAGGACCTCAGGTTTGTATAGTTAGGAAAAATGCAATTTTGGACAAATTGTCATTTGTTCCGACACGGCATACAAACCTTCGGTCCTTTTACAATAGGAAGACTCACTTCTTGGTGGGAGGAATCTGAGTCTTTTGTGAACAGACTGGTGTTCGCCCAACCTTGGAATGCCTCCCTGGTCGTAAGAGCGAGGGAGGGATCCAAGCCTCTGTCCGATTGATCGGGGTGTGCACCGCAGGATCAATGGTCAGACCTCTGGACCGAGTACTAAGAGAGAGGCAAGCGTATCTCTTCGTACCAGCAAACAAGAACAAGTTCCTATTTGCAAGAGGCAACATAAAGTTATGGTTTGTCTCTTGTTGGCATCCACTTCCCCCCCCTTGTAGGAGGAAGTGGTGGATATTCGCTCCCATCCCTAGTGAAAGGGATAGGATGGGGCTCTGTCGAGTAGCTCACCGGCATCTCGTCCTTATCCAGCAAGGTGATGACCGTATCCCTCTACCCACAGGTAGAGGGGGAGAAAAAGATATGAAGAGAAGCCAGTCACTCTCTCATTCACATATCTATTCTTTACAGTCACACCAAGGACTCGATGCTGTTCAGCCTGCTAGGGTCTGGTTAGCTACACAACGTTGAGCAGCCACCACGTCCCAAGGAAAACGATCCAAGGACCTGTGGGCAATATCCAAAAGGTAGAAGGAGGTGCCAGTGGTCTGGTTGTACCATACCCTGCCCTTCACAGTACCTGCGCCACGGAGAAGTTCTTGTGTAACTCGAGGGAGTGTACTTCTAGGTCATCTTGGTGCTGACGAAGAGTCTTCAACACTCAGCCTGGGATGTCGAGTTTCTTCAGAAAGCGCAGGTCGCGCTTTCACAGGACAAAGCAGCATCTCCTTCGCATCGAATGGCGGTGAAGTCCATTAGGGAGGGGATTGTGAAGGACTCTAACCGATCGTCAGGAACCGAAGGGAAGGGTTCAGAGTCTTCGCTACGAATTCGGTACGAAATCGAGCGTCACGAATCCCCATCCCCTGGATGCTTGACTTCGCAGGAAAAGTCATGCAATTACCTCAGAGGAAAAGAAGGGAATGGTCGTATGACCTATCCCTCTTCTCGACTTCGGTGATGTCCTGTACCCATACTGGTCTATCCGTCTGCAGCGAAGTTGTTCTTCTCGGTCAGTGGGGATAGGACACCGACACTCAATGGTGGGTGTCGATGGTATGGGTACTGTGACAAGCCGTTAGGACGAAGAAAAGACTGTTATGGAACAACCGAACTAAGTCCACAGCGAAGTTCGTAACAGACTTGGGCGCTCTGACAGCTGCCGACTGACTGCGTTCGGGTAGGAGGCAAGTTGTCCAAGCACCCGAGCAAGTCACGTGACCTTCGCCTTAAAAGGGTTATGCCAAGAGATTAAACAAATAATTTGTTCATCACCGATGCCAGAAGGCAAGGTGATGACTCTCTTAAGGCATGTGCCCAACAGGCGAAAGTCAATTGCCTTCTAGAAACCGAGGTCCCTGATGGCAAGATATCTCATAGTATAGTTGATTCTCGGCTAAGGAGAAAACAACACTATGTGTCGTTGAAGACGAAGTGTACAGAAAATGCAACCTACGTCTTCACAGCTGAACCGAGAGAAGGATTCTCAAGATTCTGAACCTGTGCTACAAAGACTGAGAACGCTAACCGCTATTCATTGCTGTCCGGTGAGGATCGTAGTTGCAATAAAAGCGGAGCGCTTTTCAGTAATGAAGACAGGGAAATACTGCCTGAAGAACTGCTTCTCATGGGCTGAACATTTGGAAGTAGAGCTGTCAGGTCGGAGAGTAGGCGATGTCTTCTGACATATCTGTTAATTCGGGGCGAGCAATGAATAATTGCACACCTACGAATACGAGATATTTTGAAGACAAACTCAGATGTCTGCAAAAATCCTTCGCATTATCGCGGTTGCGATGCAGCGGGAGACTAGTACAGACTTAGTCTGTTACCGTGCGGTAAACAGAAAGATGAAAGAGTCCAAGAGATATCTCTGTTGAAAATTCTCGCAATGTCGAAGGCGATGAAATCGACGTCACAGCAGTAGATGGTCCTTCATTATTGCGAGAATCCCCCGTTAATCAGAGACCTAAGTCCATGATTGTTGGGCAGAGATACGGTTCGGTAGTCAATCAAACCAGGGGAGAGAGAGACGTAACCGACCGTGCATCTCCGAGACCTATCTGATACTGAGCCGCTATCAGGCAGTTCAATACGCAGTAGCTCTCGGTGACTTCGTCATCCTGAGTTGCCAGGTAAATCCATTATTCCACGAAGGAATGCGTTCGGCTAGAACCATCGAGCATAAAGAATACGCTCGAGCAATTATATTTAAACGAAACGGATTTCGGTAAATACAAAAGCTGATTTGGTGTTGTCATGACAATACCAAGTATCTAAAATCGAAACTGATAACTGCTGGGAGGTTGCAGGCAACCCCGAGTTGCAGTTCAATTAAGATACAATTCGTCTCGGTCACAACCGTAGAGTTAACTACGGTATGCGCCTACCCCCCGGACAATTCAACTGTTAAAAGAATCATGTCGCGAGGGTAATATACGTAGTATATTTGTAGGTTTCTGTACCACGACCTCCATCCTAAATTCTTTTTCCTCTCGAGGAATGAGAATAAGGATTGGAGATCGACCGCCTTCGTTCTCTAGTCAAGAGAGTGAATGGAGAAGTCTTTCCCAAAGGAAAGCTTCAATGGTGAACAGAATACCGAAGACGATAGTTCAAGCCAAACTGGAAGTTCCCGTCCGTTCTTCTCTATTCCAGGTAATCGCCTACTGTGAGATACTCTTCTTTCAGCAGCAGTCTTCTTCCAAATGCTAGAAATTACAGGAATTCGAGCATAAGCGAGGTTCCCGATTATCGTGTAACAATTATCGGGGGGGATTCTCGCTCACTTTGGACCAGTGGTCTCGCCTCAAGTGTTTGGAGATCGTAAAAAACTCGAACACATCTGAGTGCGCTAGAAATTCCGTAGAAGTTCTAAGCACTCTGCGAAACCCCCCACCGAATTCGTCAAACGATATCGGCTGGTGGTCCTCCCGATTCCCCGTAGAAATCGAGAAAGGGGCAGGATCCCTCCTCAACAACCGGGGCTTACGTCAGGTAGGACCCGAAGGTCCCCCCGGTAGCGCAGCCCCTAACGTGGGATCTTACAGAGAAAATATCTGTAGGATCCCTCCCCTTTCCCTCGTAGCCGTAAGGAGAGAGGGAATGGGGGAGGAATTGGATACTGGCTCGCCTTCCCAGCGGAACTAGCAGTTGGAGAAGAAAAGGAGCCAGCCATCGCCTTACGGCGATGGCCTCTCAGAGCCTGGGAAAACGTATCGTCAGGAGAAAACGTTTTCCCCGAGGAGGGTTACGAACTCATACTGTAGGTAAGGGTCTGCCGCCACTGTGAACGTCGTCTGGGTGGGGCTGATCGACACCTGACAGGAGAGAGCGATACCGTCTCCGACTATTCCAGTCCTCGTCGAGGTCGAAACCTCAGGAGGACCTAAGGGGTATTCAAACACGGTGTCCGAAGACAGTAGAAAACGCCTCTGTCGCAGTAGAGGAGGTGAAGTAGCTTGTTCGACCGGCCAGAACTGAGAGCGCCTTCTTGTCCGGAGACGAGAGACTACCTGGTTCAACACAGTCGGCAAGCTCCGATCGCGGCAGACCCACCGTCGATTTGGGTTCCCTCTCGGGCCCCAAAACGACTCGAGCCGAGACGTGGCTCTGCTGGTGGGAGCGGCGATCCTTCCCCGAGGTCGTTGTGCTGACGAATCAGCGCCATAACCTCGGCAAAGTTCCTCTGGATCTCGGAAGTCACAGCATCTTGCAGAGTAGGACCGTTAAGCCCTTCGAACAAGAGCATATTCCGAGAACCTTCCTCCTAAGAAGGGGGACAGCGACAGCCCATCTCGGTCTTCTCCATCCACTTGCGCATACGCCTGGCCGGTCGAAGAACCGTGCCTGGCACGTAGGGCGTCGTGGTGGGATCATGAGGGGCGCACCCCTCACGATCACTCCTCAATACCTCGCTCCTCCCGGTGTAACCCGAGGAGGTTGGAGGTAGGGGAGAGGCAGACCTGACGCTCCCTCCTCGCTCGTTGGCAGAACCAGCAGGCTTGGAGGGCTGCAGGCGATCGTCAACCCGCGGTGGCGATCGAGCTGCAGGCCTGGTCGAACCGTCTCGCTGTGGAGAACGGCTGGACTGAGCACAGCGGCCCCGATCTCGAGTGTCCGAAGAGCTGGTGCTGGTTGCCGTACCCGATCGCTCTCTGTGAGAGCGACGGTCAGGCGACCTGCAGGCTCCACTGTCACAGTGAGACCGGTGCTTGTCCTCACGGCACGTCACGTCGCTGGTTCCAGCCGTGGCTGGCACCGGCGATGGGGAGGACCTCTTCCCAGCCTCAGCCCGTGGCCGGTCGTGGACCGTCACGTCCCCGGGTAGCCAGCTGGTCGCCGCGAGAGCGAGAGCTGGTCTGGTGAGAGTCGCGTGAGCGGCTGTCACCAGTCTTCCGCCCCGTGCCGTGAACCTGACGCTGAGCGGACTCAGAGGTCTGGTTCCTGGCTGCACGGTCGCTGGTAGGCGACCGTACACTCGGTACCTCCCGCGAATGAGAGGCCGAGACGGACCCTGATGCAGTGGCAGAACCACTGACACCAGGCGAGGAAGTACCGGTGTTAGCCGGTACCCCTCTGGTCCCCGTAGTCTTCTTCCTTGCGGAAGAAGAGACGGGCCCCGCTCCCGAAGGAGCAGGAGGACCAGTGGAAGGAACCCTCCCTCCCGTCCCACCGAGGTGAAGACGGGTCCCGAGAAGCTCCCGAGGGAGACTTCCTTAGGAGGGAGGAGGCAACCTTCTTCTTCCTCGGCTGTGAAGCCTTAGAAGTCGAAGGGGAAGAGGCGGCAGCCGAACGACGATGAAGAAGATGAAGACGACGACGACGACACCTTCCTCCTCTTCTTCGTCAGCTCCTCAGGACAGACGTAGATCGCTATCCAGGGCGGAGCCGGGGCTCTGCTGTAGCCGAAGCCACAGGGCCCGGACGCACCTGTACAGACAGACCAAAGTCTGGGGTAGTACCACCACGAACAGGGACGACGTCAGCAGTATGGGCATCTCAGGAACAGCAGGCACAGCCAGCACAGCATCGGTAGGGACAGCCAGCGCAGCAACGGCAGGGACAGCCAGCGCAGCAACGGCAGGACAGCCAGCGCAGCAACTGCATGACAGTCAGCCCAGAATCGGCAGGTACGGCAGGCAGCACCGGAAACACAGGAAGTGGAGCAGCAGCCAGCAACATCCTGGTACCGGCGGCAGGTCCAGGGCGAGCTCTAGGGCAGCGGAAGTGTGGTCGCGGCAGCGCGGCAACCACGAGCGGCGGCGGCACGCCCCCCTCTCGGTACGGCGAACGGCACTTCACAGCGGCTGTAGGCAAGACTGTTACCACGTGAGGCGAGTACACCAGGTGAGGAGGGACGTCGTCACCTGGAGCGTGGTCACCACTCCATGGGTGACCGCAGTAGGCCCAGACATAGAACCGCAGCCCCTGGACACTAGCACGCCCTGCAAATGGAAGGACGCCCATACCTCACCAAGGTCCACCTCGTGGCAGTAGCACCTGCGGAAATACCAGTAGTAGCGATAGTGGGGGGGAAGTCCCTTGCGCGGGGGGTGAGCCCTCTCCGAACGAGTGGAAGACCCCAAATACAATTGTACATCGGGCACCGAGCGCCCTCCCCCGCGCTCGACGGATCGGGCGAGGAGAAGAACGCAGATAACCTCCCCCCCCCCAAGGGGAAGGGCCATCTGTGGGAGCAGAGCGGGGGGGGGGGGGGGGGGGGGGGGGGGGGGGGGGGTTCTCATTCCCCACCCCCGCACAGCACCCATGTACCCAACAATAATATAAGAGCCCGAGAGCCAATCGTGCCCTCGGCCCGAATGCAAGGGCATCAAGGATCAATTCCCTGACTGAGCGGAACTTGAACCAAATAAATATTGATGCAATCAATATAAAAGGAATAAAATGAAAAAGAATCTTGCATTACGATTCACTTCACAATGAATAATGGCTCGGATCGGAGCGCATTTGCGCCCTCGGTACCGAGCGCAAGGGTAAAAGGATCCATTCCCGATTATGAATGGAAACCTTGATCCTAATGAATTGATGCAATCAAATATATATGAAAATGAAAAAGAATACTGCGCTTGCGATTTCACTTCATACAAATAAAATGGGGAAGGATCAATTCCGGGAAATAGCGGAAACATGATCCAAGGTAAACAATGCAATCTCAATAAAATAATGAAAAATGAAAAAGAACTGCACTTGCGATTTCACTTCATTCAAATAAAAAGGGTAAAGGATCAATTTCCGGGTAAGCTCGGAAACTGATCCAAAATGAGTATTGCTACAATCAAAATGACAATTTGTCGAAAATTGCATTTTTCCTAACTATACAAACCTGAGGTCCTTTAACAATAGGAAGGTAACTAGCGGCAGCTGGGACGGTCGTAAGCTTCGAACAAGGGGAGAACGGTAGTTAACTGCTTGTCCGATCGTGCGCGCGCCCGCGCCGCCCGAAGAGGTGAAGAATCACTTTTGCTTTAGGCCATGCAAAAGCTGCAGAGTGAGGGGTGGCATGAGGTGGGACTATATGTAAAGGACCTCAGGTTTGTATAGTTAGGAAAAATGCAAATTTTCGACAAATGTCATTTGTTCCGATACGTAATACAAACCCTCGGTCCTTTAACAATAGGAAGACTCACTTCTTGGTGGGAGGAATCTGAGTCTTTTTGGTGAACAGACTGGTGTTTCGTCCAACCCTGGAGTGCCTCCCTGGTCGTAAGAGCAAGGGAAGGGATCCAAACCTCTTGTCCGATTGATCGGGGTGTGCACCGCAGGATCAATGGTCAGACCTCTGGGCCAAGTACTAAGAGAGAGGCAAGCGTATCTCTTCGTACCAGCAAGCAAGAACTTGTTCCTGTTTGCAAGAGACATCATAAATGATTGGTTTGTCTCAATTTGGCATCCACTTCCCTCCCCCTTGTTGGAGGAAGTGGTGGTATTTACTCTTATCCCTACTGAAAGGGATAGGATGGTGCTCTATTGAGTAGCTCACCTGCATCTCGTCCTTACCCAGCAGGGTGACGACCGTGTCCCTCTACCCAAAGGTAGAGGGAAGAAAAAGATGGAAGAGGAGCCAGTCCCACTCTCATTCCTCATCCTTCTTACGGTCACACCAGGACTCGATGCTGTTCAGCCTGCGAGGTCTGGGTTAACTACACAACGTGTTGAGCAACCACCACGGTTCCCAAGGAAAAAGATCCAAGGAACTGTGGGCAATATCCTGAAGGTAGAAGGAGGTGCATGCGGTCCGGTTGGACCAGGCGCCTGCCTTCATTACCTGCGCCACGGAGAAGTTCTTGCGGAACGCGAGAGAATGATGAAGAGGCGTCCACACTCATCCTGGGGGTGTCGAGTTTCTTCAGACAGCTCCGTCGCACCTTCACAGGACAAAGCAGCATAGCCTTCGTATCGGAGG
>NC_087211.1:49119523-49175552 GCF_015104395.2 Macrobrachium nipponense | reverse complement strand
TTTTGCTTTTGGCCCAAGCAAAAAACTGCAGAGTGAGGGGTGGCATGAGGTGGGGCTATGTGTAAAAGGACCTCAGGTTTTGTATAGTTAGGAAAAATGCAAGTTTTGGACAAATTGTCATTTGTTCCGACACTGGCATACAAACCTTCGGTCCTTTTTACAATAATAGGAAGACTCACTTCTTGGTGGGAGGAATCTGAGTCTTTTGTGAACAGACTGGTGTTCGCCCAACCTTGGAATGCCTCCCTGGTCGTAAGAGCGAGGGAGGGATCCAAGCCTCTGTCCGATTGATCGGGGTGTGCACCGCAGGATCAATGGTCAGACCTCTGGACCAAGTACTAAGAGAGAGGCAAGCGTATCTCTTCATACCAGCAAACAAGAAAACAAGTTCCTATTGCAAGAGGCAACATAAAGTTATGGTTTGTCTCTTGTTGGCATCCACTTCTTCCCCCCCCTTGTAGGAGGAAGTGGTGGATATTCGCTCCCCATCCCTAGTGAAAGGGATAGGATGGGGCTCTGTCGAGTAGCTCACCGGCATCTCGTCCTTATCCAGCAAGGTGATGACCGTATCCCTCTACCCACAGGTAGAGGGGGAGAAAAAGATAGGAAGAGAAGCCAGTCACTCTCTCATTCACTTATCTATTCTTACAGTCACACCAGGACTCGATGCTGTTCAGCCTGCTAGGGTCTGGGTTAGCTAGACAACGTGTTGAGCAGCCACCACGGGTCCTAAGGAAAACGATCCAAGGACCTGTGGGCAATATCCAAAGGTAGAAGGAGGTGCCGGTGGTCTGGTTGTACCAGGACCCCTGCCTTCTACCTGCGCCATGGAGAAGTTCTTGTGTAACTCGAGGAGTGTACTTCTAGGTCATCTTGGTGCTGACGAAGAGTCCTTCAACACTCATCCTGGGATGTCTGAAGTCCATTAGGGAGGGGATTGTGAAGGACTCTAACGATCGTCAGGAACCGAAGGGTTCAGAGTCTTCGCTACGAATTCGGTACGAAATCGAGCGTCACGATCCCCATCCCCTGTATGCTTGACTTCGCAGGAAAAGTCATGCAATTACCTCAGAGGAAAAGAAGGGAATGGTCGTATGACCTAACCCTCTTCTCGACTTCGGTGATGTCCTGTACCCATACTGGTCTATCCGTCTGCAGCGAAGTTGTTCTTCTCGGTAGTGGATAGGACACCGACACTCAATGGTGGGTGTCGATGGTATGGGTACTGTGACAAGCCGTTAGGACGAAGAAAAGATTGTTCTGGAACAACCGAATTAAGTCCACAGCGAAGTTCGTAACAGACTTGGGCGCTCTGACAGCTGCCGACTGACTGCGTTCGGTAGGAGGCAAGTTGTCCAAGCACCCGAGCAAGTCACGTGACCTTCGCCTTAAAAGGGTTCTGCCAAGAGACTAAACAAATAATTTGTTCGTCACCGATGCCAGAAGGCAAGTGATGACTCTCTTAAGGCATGTGCCCAACAGGCGAAAGTCAATTGCCCTTCTAGAGACCGAGGTCCCTTGATGGCAAGATATCTCATAGTATAGTTGATTCTCGGCTAGGAGAAACAAACACTATGTGCCGTTGAAGACGAAGGTGTACAGAAAAATGCAACCTACGTCTTCGCAGCTGAACCGAGAGAAGGATTCTCAAGATTCTGAACCTGTGCTACAAAAGACTGAGAACGCTAACCGCTATTCATTGCTGTCCGGTGAGGATCGTAGTTGCAATAAAAGCGGAGCGCTTTTCAGTAATGAAGACAGGGAAATACTGCCTGAAGAACTGCTTCTCATGGGCTGAACATTTGGAAGTAGAGCTGTCAGGTCGGAGAGTAGGCGATGTCTTCTGACATATCTGTTAATTCGGGTGGGGCGAGCAATGAATAATTGCACACCTACGAATACAGAGATATTTTTGAAGACAACTCAGATGTCTGCAAAAATCATTCGCATTATCGCGGTGCGATGCAGCGGTTGACTAGTACAGACCTTCTGTTACCGTGCGGTAAACAGAAGATGAAAGAGTCCAAGAGATATCTCTGTTGAAAATTCTCGCAATGTCGAAGGCGATGAAATCGAGCGTCACAGCAGAAGATGGTCCTTCATTATTGCGAGAATCCCCGTTAATCAGAGACCTAAGTCCATGATTGTTGGGCAGAGATACGGTTCGGTAGTCAATCAAACCAGGGGAGAGAGAGACGTAACCCGACCGTGCATCTCCGAGACCTAGCTGATACTGAGCCGCTATCAGGCAGTTCAATACGCAGTAGCTCTCGGTGACTCGTCATCCTGAGTGCCAGTTAATCCATTATTACCACGAAGGAATGCGTTCGGCTAGAACCATCGAGCATAAAGAATACGCTCGAGCAATTATATTTAAACGAAACGGATTTTCGGTAAATACAAAAGCTGATTTGGTGTTGTCATGACAATACCAAGTATCTAAAATCGAAACTGATAACTGCTGGGAGATTGCAGGCAACCCCGAGTTGCAGTTCAATTAAGATACAATTCGTCTCGGTCACAAACCGTAGAGTTAACTATGGTATGCGCCTACCCCCGGACAATTCAAACTGTTACAAGAATCATGTCGCGAGGGTAATATACGTAGTATATTTGTAGGTTCTGTACAACGACCTCCATCCTAAATTCTTTTCCCCTCGAGGAATGAGAATAAGGATTGGAGATCGACCGCCTTCGTTCTCTAGTCAAGAGAGTGAAGGAGAAGTCTTTCCCAAAGGAAAGCTTCAATGGTGAACAGAATACCAAAGACGATAGTTCAAGCCAAACTGGAAGTTCCCGTCCGTTCTTCTCTATTCCAGGTTAATCGCCTACTGTGAGATACTCTTCTTTCAGCAGCAGTCTTCTTCCAAATGCTAGAAATTACAGGAATTCGAGCATAAGCGAGGTTCCCGATTATCGTAACAATTATCGGGGATTCTCGCTCACTTTGGACCGTGGTCTCGCCTAAGTGTTTGGAGATCGTAAAAAACTCGAACACTCTGAGTGCGCTAGAAATTCCGTAGAATTCTAAGCACTCTGCGAAACCCACCCCCACCGAATTCGTCAAACGATATCGGCTGTGGTCCTCTCGATTCCCGTAGAAATCGAGAAAGGGGCAGGATCCCTCCTCAAACGACCGGGGCTTACGTCAGGTATGGACCCGAAGGTCCCCCGGTAGCGCAGCCCCTATACGTGGGATCTTACAGAGAAATCTCTGTAGGATCCCTTCCCTTTCCCTCGTAGCCGTAAGGAGAGAGGGAAGTGGGGGAGGAATGGATACTGGCTCGCCTTCCCAGCGGAACTAGCAGTTGGAGAAGAAAAGGAGCAGCCATCGCCTTACGGCGATGGCCTCTCAGAGCCTGGGAAAACGTATCGTCAGGAGAAAACGTTTTATTTTCCCGAGGAGGGTTACGAACTCATACTGTAGGTAAGGATCTGCCGCCACTGTGAACGTCGTCTGGGTGGGGCTGATCGACACCCTGACAGGAGAGAGCCGATACCGTCCTCCGACTCATTCCAGTCCTCGTCGAGGTCGAAAACCTCTTCAGGAGGACCGAAGGGGTATTCAAATACGGTGTCCGAAGACACGTAGAAACGCCTCTGTCGCAGTAGAGGAGGTTGAAGTAGCTGTTCGACCGGCCAGAACTGAGAGAGCCTTCTTGTCCGGAGACGAGAGACTACCTGGTTCAACACAGTCGGCAAGCTCCGATCGCGGCAGACCCACCGTCGATTTTAGGTTCCCTCTCGGGCCCCAAAACGACTCGAGCCGAGACGTGGCTCTGCTGGTGGGAGCGGCGATCCTTCACCGAGGTCGTTGTGCTGACGAATCAGCGCCATAACCTCGGCAAAGTTCCTCTGGATCTCGGAAGTCACAGCATCTTGCAGAGTGGGACCGTTAAGCCTTCAAACAAGAGCATATTACGAGAACCTTCCTCCTAAGAAGGGGGAACAGCGACAGCCCTCTCGGTCTTCCCCATCCACTTGCGCATACGTCCTGGCCGGTCCAAGAACCGTGCCTGGCACGTAGGGCGTCGTGGTGGGATCGTGAGGGTGGGCGCACCCCTCACGATCACTCCTCAATACCTCGCTCCTCCCGGTGTAACCCGAGGAGGTTGAAGGTACGGGAGAGGCAGACCTGACGCTCCCATCGTTGCTCGCTGGCAGAAACCAGCAGGCTTGGAGGGCTGCAGGCGATCGTCAACCCGTGGTGGCGATCGAGCTGCAGGCCTGGTCGAACCGTCTCGCTGTGGAGAACGGCTGGACTGAGCACAGCGGCCCCGATCTCGAGTGTCAGAAGAGCTGGTGCTGGTTGACCCATACCCGATCGCTCTCTGTGAGAGCGACGGTCAGGCGACCTGCAGGCTCCACTGTCACAGTGAGACCGGTGCTTGTCCTCACGGCACGTCACGTCGCTGGTTCCAGCCGTGGCTGGCAGCCGCGAACGGGAGGACCTCTCCCAGCCTCAGCCCGTGGCCGTCGTGGACCGTCACGTCCCCGGGTAGCCAGCTGTTCGCCGCGAGAGTGATAGCTGGTCTGGTGAGAGTCGCGTGAGCGGCTGTCACCAGTCTTCCGCCCCCGTGCCGTGAACCTGACGCTGAGCGGACTCAGAGTGGTCTGGTTCCTGGCTGCACGGTCGCTGGCAGGCGACCGTACACTCGGTACCTCCCGCGAACGAGAGGCCGAGAGACGGACCCCTGATGCAGTGGCAGAACCACTGACACCAGGCGAGGAAGTACCGGTGTTAGCCGGTTACCCTCTGGTCCCCGTAGTCTTCTTCCTTGCGGAAGAAGAGACGGGCCCCGCTCCCGAAGGAGCAGCAGGACCAGCGGAAGGAACCCTCCCGTCCCACCTAGGTGAGGGCGACGGGTCCCGAAGCTCCCCGAGGGAGACTTCTTAGGAGGGAGGAGGCAACTTCTTCTTCCTCGGCTGTGAAGCCTTAGAAGTCGAAGGGGAAGAGGCGGCAGCCGACGACGATGAAGAAGATGAGACGACGACGACGGACACCTCCTCCTCTTTCTTCGTCAGCTTCCTCAGGACAGACGTAAGATCTGCTATCCAGGGCGGAGCCGGGGCTGCTGTAGCCGAAGCTACAGGGCCCGGACGCACCTGTACAGACAGACCAAAGTCTGGGGTAGTACCACACGAACGAGGGACGACATCAGTAGGTATGGGCATCTCAGGAACAGCAGGCACAGCCAGCACATCGGTAGGACCGCCAGCGGCACAACGGCAGGGACCAGCCAGCGCAGCAACGGCAGGGACCAGCAGCGCAGGGCCACGTGCATGGGACATCAGCCCAGAAACGGCAGGCAGCACCGGGAACACAGGAAGTGGAGCAGCAGACCAGCAACATCCTGGTACCGGCGGCAGGTCCAGGGTCGAGCTCTAGGGCAGCGGAAGTGTGGTCGCTGCAGCGCGGCAACCACGAGCGGCGGCGGCACGCCCCCCTCTCGGTACGGCGAACGGCACTTCACGCGGCTGTAGGCAAGCACGTTGACCACGTTGAGGTGATTACACCAGGTGAGGATGGGACGTCGTCACCTGGAGCGTGGTCACACCACTCCATGGGTGACCGCAGTAGGCCCAGACATAGAACCGCAGCCCCTGGACACTAGCACGCCCTGCAAATGGAAGGACGCCCATACCTCACCAAGGTCCACCCTCGTGGCAGTAGCACCTGCGGAAATAACAGTAGTAGCGATTAGTGTGGGGGGGAAGTCCCCTCGCGCGGGGGGGTGAGCCCTATCTCCGAACGAGTGGAAGACCCCGATACAATTGTACATCGGGCACCGAGCGCCCTCCCCCGCGCTCCGACGGATCGGGCGAGGAGAAGAACGCCGATAACCATACCACCCCCCCCCCCCCCAAGGGGAAGGGCCATCTGTGGGAGCTGAGCGGGGGGGGTTCTCGTTCCCCACCCCCGCACAGCACCCATGTACCCAACAATAATATAAGAGCCCGAGAGCAATCGTGCCATCGGCCCGAATGCAAGGGCATAAGGATCAATTCCCTGACTGAGCGGAACTTGAACCAAATAAATATTGAAGCAATCAATAATAAAAAGAATAAAATGAAAAAGAATCTTGCATTACGATTCACTTCACAATGAATAAGGGCTCGGATCGAGCGCATTTGCGCCCTCGGTACCGAGCGCAAGGGTATTAGGGTAAAAGGATCCATTCCTTACCTTTATGGATCAAGGTTTATGGCACCAAACCTTGATCCATAATGAATTGATGCAATCAATATATATATGAAAATGAAAAGGAATACTGCGCTTGCGATTTCACTTCATACAAATAAAAAGGGGAAGGATCAATTCCCGGTAAATAGCGGAAACATTGATCCCAGTAAAACAATGCAATCTCAATAAAATATGAAAATGAAAAAAGAACTGCACTTGCGATTTCACTTCATTCAAATAAAAAGGGGAAAAGATCAATTTCCGGGTAAGCTCGGAAACTGATCCAAAATGAGTATTGCTACAATCAAAATAATATATGAAAATGAAAAAGAATACTGTACTTGCGGATTCCACTTCCATACAGAATAAGTTTCCGTGCCGAGCGCATTCGCTCGGCAACGAGCATACAGTCAAAAAAATATAAATGAAAAGAGCACTTACTTACGATTTTCATCTACACATTTTCCAACCAAAATATACGCTCGGAGCGAGCGCTCTCCCGCCCTCGGCACCGAGCATACACAATACGAGGATCATTTCTAGGAAAATGAATTCCCGCACTTACGCCCTTCAGTCCCGGCACTCGGGTAATCGGAGGGCGTGGTGAAACCAAGATCCTTTAATTCACAATTGAATTCAATGGAAATAAATATGAAATGATTGTACTTACAATTCAGTTCACTAGATAAATAGAAAAGAAAAACACAACCATGCGAAAGCAACGACGATAAAGCGGCAGAGAGCGATGATACACGTCCACACGCCAGCAGGCCGAAAGCAAAGTGATTTGTTTACCTACCAGTCGCGCGCGCGCACCTGTCGGACAAGCAGTTAACTACCGAACCCCTTGTTCGAAAGCTTACGACCTATCCAGCTGCCGCTAGTACCTTCCTATTGTAAAAGGACCGAAGGTTTGTATGCCGTGTCGGAACAAACTTCTTTTTTCTGAACAAAGCGATTCAGAGCGCTTAGTCCAGAACTGGTCTCCAACCCCACCCCCCCCCCCCCCCCCCCCGATGCCTTTGGTACTAGAAAAAAGGCGATTGTAAAATCCCGGGGAGTGTGGATCCTGCACAAGTTCGATGGCCTCTTTTTCCACATTTGTTCCACCATTTGAAGGAGAGTCTTTCTCATTACCGGGTCTCCGTACCTCGCTGACAGTTCCCGAGGCGTAGATGTTAGGGGAGGGCTGTTCTCGAAGGGGATTACATATCCCTTCTTTAGGACCGACACTGACCAAGGGTCCGCTCCCCTTTTTGCCCATACTCCTGCAAAGTTCAGGAGTCTGGCGCCCACTGGTGCTGAAGGAGCAACAAGTCATTTGATTTCTTGAAGGGCCTAAAGGAAGACCTTCCTCTCTTATCAGAGCTCTTCTTTTCTGGCAGGGGGACGAGCCGCTGTACCTCCATGAAAGGGCTGCTGAGGAGGACGAGAGTCCTTCTTAATCGCCGACACTACAGGGCGTCCTTTCTTGGACGTTTGTGTTAGTAGGTCTTGTGTCGCCTTCTCAGTTAGCGAGCGAGATATATCCTTCACTAACTGAGAAGAAACAGATGATCCGATAGAGGGGCGAACAATAAAGCAGTCCTCTGGCTCGGAGAAACCCCTTTTGATAATAGGGATCCATATATGATCTCTTTTTCAGGAGACCTCCAGCACCAAAAAGGAAGCCACTTCACCCAGAACCGTCCTGTACTGCCTTGTCCATGCAAGACAGGACGCTATGGAGAATCTCTGGGTTTTTAAGAAACTCCGGATCTTTAGATTTGTTGGCCAGAACTCCGAGTGACCCAATCCAGAAGTTGAACACCTCTAAAGTGACAAAAAGTCCCTTTAGAAAGTGGTTCAACTCTGAAGTGCTCCACGTCGCTCTGACCGATCCTAAGGAGTGACGTCTAGAGGCCTCCACTAAACTGGAAAAGTCCGCATCTGCAGAGGCCGGCAGAGAAAGACCCATAGTCTCTCCTGTCCCATACCAAATACCTCTCTTTCCATGTAGTTTGGAAGGAGGCATGCAGAATACCGTCTTTCCTAACTCTTTCTTCTTGTCCATCCAAGAATCTAAAGAATGGAGAGCTTCTTCATCGATATTGCAGGCTTCATTTTCAAAAAGGCCGAAGATTTTGCCGTAGCCGAGCTCGAAAAGAGAGACCGAGGAGAAGGAGGAGCCGCCGGACTAAGAGAATCTCCAAACTCTTGAAGCAATAATGAGGCTAAGACCTTATAATTCGAGAGTCCCTCATTAGCAGGAGGTTCGTCATCAGACAACTCGTCTAAACCTCGATCAGACGAAGGAGAAAGTTCACGTTTGGAGGAAGAGTCCTTCAAAGACCTCCTAAGCTCTGAAGGAGAGGAGCTCCTATTTGGAGAAGAGTCATAAATTCCAGGAACGAGTCTCCGACTCCTGCCTCCTGGCTCTGACTCTTGCCTCCTGGCTCCTGACTCCTGCCTCCTGACTCCTGACTCCTGCCTCCTGACTCCGGACTCCTGGCTCCTGCCTCTTGGCTCCTGGCTCCTGCCTCTTGACTCCTGACTCCTGCCTCTTGCCTCCTGGCTCTTGCCTCCTGGCTCCTGCCTCCTGCCTGGATGACTCCACACTCCTGGCTCTTGGCTCCTGCCTCCTGGTTGACTCCTCACTCCTGGTTCTTGGCTCCTGCCTCCTGGGTGACTCCTCACTCCTGGCCGGTGCCAGACGTCTGATAGGTTCATCCAGGTTCGTACCGAAACCTCACCTCGAGTAGGAGTATCGATCCTGGCGGCAGATACCTCCATACGTCTGGAGGATCTTTTGATCGGAAGGGAAGAGTCTTTCCTTCTAGGAGGCTCCTTTGACAGGACTCCTACAAAAGACGAAATCTGCTCTTGCATCGCCATCATGAATCTCTTCGTAACCTCCTCTTTATCCTCTTCGGGAGGAGGGGAAGGAGGAGGGGAGGAGTCCATCGCCTCCACCTCCTGCCTCCTTCTCACTCTGGTTGAAAGAATGGCTCTTCTTGCCTTCTTCACTCCCGAGGGAGACTCCTCAGGGAAGTTTTCTTGGGCTCGAATCAATAGTCGGAGCCTTCCAACTCCTCTTGAGTGGCCGAGATCGATCTGAATCTCTCCAATCACGTCTCGGAGATGAAGATCCCGACGACGAAAAACACTCACGTAGGACGCTTTTACAATAGCGATCCTTGGCAGTCTGGGGTGTCACAGAAACCGCCGAAGGGACACCTGATCGGTGGGGATTCTCCACAACCTCCTTTCGGTTTTCGCATTCCTTCTCCTCTGGGCATGTGAGCTTGGAAGAGGTCTAGACCTAGGAGCGTTGCTGAGCCGACCAGATGCCCCTCCACTACACTGGGGACACTCATATCACTGTCCACTGAATAATACTACTAGCCTTACCTTGTATGGCAGCCATTTTTGTTTTCCATCAACTTGAAGGCTGCTTTTAGATCCGCAAGTTCTTTCGCTGAATCTACAGGTTCTGCAATAGGAGAAGGGGCTGCAATGGAAGGAGAAGTAGCAATACTTACCCTTGGGGAAGATCCCAAGCTAGGAATTAGTTCAGATCTAGAACTACTTAAACTTCTATAAGAAGCCTTCCTCACTCTTTCTCTCTCTAACTTTTTTAAATAATTAGTTAGATTCTTCCATTCATTCTCACTCAAATTCTCACATTCCTTACAAGTATTAGTAAAAGAACATTCGTACTCCTGCAACCCAATTGCATACCGTGTGAGGGTCACCGAAGCTTTCGGCAACCTCACCTTACAGCCTTACATTCACACAAAACGTCTCACAACCATTCCAGAGTCAGACATTTTTCCAAAGAAAATTCCAAAATCAAGTCCACAAAACATCCACAAAAGCGTATGCCAATCCAACAATCCAGATACTTCACCAAAAGTCGGTTCAAGAAGATCAATTGCCGGTGAACAAAAAAGAAAAACCAATCGAAAGAAACCAACAACAATGTTGATGGCCCGGCGACAGAAGAATTCTGATTAGAAAACGGGGAATGGTTCCTAGTCCTGCCACCAGGCACCGGGCGGTAGATCACCTGACCTACCGGTAGCGTGTGCCGCGAAATTTGAAATTCTGTCGGAGACGACGGAGTCTATAGCTAAGTATATATCTGGCAGGGAAGTTGAATGTATAAAATTGTCATTTGTTCCGACACGGCATACAAACCTTCGGTCCTTTTACAATAGGAAGACTCACTTCTTGGTGGGAGGAATCTGAGTCTTTTGTGAACAGACTGGTGTTCGCCCAACCTTGGAATGCCTCCCTGGTCGTAAGAGCGAGGGAGGGATCCAAGCCTCTGTCCGATTGATCGGGTGTGGCACCGCAGGATCAATGGTCAGACCTCTGGACCGAGTACAAGAAGAGAGGCAAGCAATATCTCTTCGTACCAGCAAATGTAAGAACTTGTTCCTGTACAGGAGCAAATATAAAGTCATGGGTTTGACTCTTTGTAGGCATCCAAACTTCCCCCCCCTTGTAGGAGGAAGTGGTGGATATTCTGCTCCTATCCCTAGTGAAAGGGATAGGATGGGGCTCTGTCATATAGCTCACCTGCATCTCGTCCTCATCCAGCGTAGTGACGACCGTGGCCCTCTGCCCACAGGTAGAGGAGGAAAAGGATGATGGGAGAGAGCCAGTCACTCACTCACTCACACATCCATCCACACAGTCACACCAGGACTCGATGCTGTTTCAGCCTGCGAGGGTCTGGGTTAGCTACACAACTTGTTGAGCAGCCACCACGGGTCCCAAGGAAAAGGTATCCAAGGACCTGTGGGCAATATCTCGAAGGTAGAAGGAGGTGAAGGTAGTCTGGTTAGACCAGACACCTGCCTTCAGGACCTGCGCCACGGAGAGTTCTTACGAAACGCCAACGAGGGGGGGCCAATACTTTCTGACTTTGTGAGCTCTCGGACGGGACGTACGGATCGTACACTACCATCAGCCTTCATACGCCCTCCTGATGACCTCACGCAGCCAGAATGAAAGAGTGTTTCTTGGATACTTCTTTCTTGGTTACCCACCCCGGTTGCTAACGAAGAGGGCGTCGACACTCAGGCCTGAGGTGTCGAGGTTTTCTTCAGATAGCGCCGTAGCGCCCTCACAGGACAAAGCAGCATCTCATCCGCATCATTATCGGTGAAGTCCATTAGGGAGGGGGAGGGAATCGTGAAAGACTCGAACCTGTTCGTCATGGGACCGACAGTTTCTGAGTCTTCGCAACGAAGTTCGGGTACGAAATCGAGCGTCACAGATCCCCATCCCCTGGAGTGTCGTACATCATAGGAAAGACCATGAAGAATTCCCCTACTCTCTTCGCCGATGCCAAGGGCCAGCAGAAGAGGGGGTCTTGAGGGTCAGATCCCTGTCTGACGACTCTCGGAGTGGCTAACAAAGGGTGTTCGAGTCAAACTCCTAAGGACCCCCCCGCGAGAGTCACACTCCCACGCAGGGGGCCTCCTGAGTTCCCTGGGTGGGCAAGACCTTTTGAACTCTCATCAAGCAAGGAGATCTCGAACGAGTTCGAGATGTCCAATCCCCTCAGTTTTCAGGACGAGAGCCAGGGCGGCTCTGTATCCTTTGACTGTTGGGGACTGAGAGGAGCTTCTCTCTCCGGGAGGGCGAAGAAACACGAGGAAATCCGCTACCTTGCTGAGAAGTGGCTTCTGAGAGGAGAGAGACCCCGTCTACGACACCAACCACGAGAACGACGGCCCACTTCCCCCTGGTACACAGCTGCAGAGGACTGACGGACGTTTCCAGCCATATCTGTTGCTGCGCTACGAGAAAAGCCTCTCGTTCGCAAGAGATGGTGGATAACAGCCAGCCATGAAGGTCGTAGGGACTGGACTGCTTGGTGGTACGCTCGCGTGTGTCTGGGCGAGAAGGTTGTGACCAAGGGGGAATCTCTCTCGGTTCTCCTGCGAGAAGAGCCAGCAGGTCCGGATACCAAATGGCCTGTGGCCATTTGGGAGCCACCAGGATCATCCTGAGATTCGGGGTTGACCGAGTGCAGGGCGACTGATCACCTTGCGAATCAGGCTGAACGGGGGGAAAGGCATAGGCGAAGAGGTTGTTGTCCCACGGGTGTTGAAGAGCGTCCTCTGCAGCTGCCCATGGGTCCGGCACGGCTGAGAAGAAAACCTGAAGCTTTCTGTTGTGCCGGGTGGCGAACAGATCCACGACTGGTTGCCCCCCATCAGGTCGAAGAGTTTCCTTTTCCCGCCACGTCCTGGTGTAGAGGACACTCGGTCCCTATCACATGATCCGACGGTTCTGAGCGTGTCTGCTACTACATTCCTCTTCCCTGGAATAGCGTGCCGACAGCTCTATTGAGTGTGCCTTGGCCCACTCGTGCACCTGCCGAGGTCCAACTGGTACAACGGGAGAGACACTAGGCCCCCCTGTTTGTTGACGTAGGCCACTACCGTGGTTGTTGTCGTACATCAACACCACTGAGTGTTCCCATCAAGCGGCTCCTGGAACTCTTGGAGAGCGCAGAACGCTGCCTTGAGTTCCAGTACATTGATGTGAAGGTGCTTGTCGTTACTCGTCCCACACTCCTGAAGTCAGCAACTCCTCCAGGTGTGCGCCCCATCCCTCGTCGATGCGTCTGAGAACAGCTGCATGTCCGGGGGGGGAGTGCGCAGAGGCACTCCTCTTAAGAGGTCCTATGTCCAGCACCAGGCTAGAGTCCTGCCTCACCTCGGTGTCAGTGGACACTGGAAAGCTTGGGGGATCCCGTCGCCTGTGACCAAGTCTCCTTTAGTCTCCACTGAAGAGACCGCAGGTGAAGACGCCGTGAGGGACTAACTTCTCGAGTGACGACAGGTGCTCCGATCACAAACTTTGCCATCGCTGAGCTACCTGTTTCCTGCCGAGACAGGAATCTGTTGGCTGCCATCCCTGAATCTGCTGATCCGCGAGTCTGCGGGGAAGACTCGCCCTGCTACCGTGTCGATCAGCATACCCAGGTACTTCATCCTCTGCTTGGGCTCGAGATCGGACTTCTCGAAGTTCACAACGATCCCCAATCGCGACAGAACTCGAGTAGTCGATCCCTGTCCTGTAGCAAACTGCGAGCGCGGGAAGCTCGCCAGGACTAACCAATCGTCGAGATACCTCATCAGACGTATCCCGTGCGAATGGGCCCAAGCAGGACACCAGAGTGAACACTCGCGTGAACACTCCTGTGGGGCGGTTGAGAGACCGAAACAAAGTGCCCTGAATTGGTACACCGTCCCGTCGAGGATGAAGCGGTAGGTACTTTCTGGAGGACTGATGATGGGGTAGGGTTTGGAAAATACGCATCCTTCAAGTCCACTGAAAAGCAGAACCTGAAAATCGTTCTCCCTGATGGAGTCGAGCACGGAACGTGCCGTCTCCATTGTGAACCGGGTCTGCGAACAAACCGATTCAGGGGAGAGAGATCTATCACCGGGCGGGGCCAGCCTCCCGTAGACTTTTCCACCAGGAAGAGTCGACTGTAAAAGCCCGTGACTGATCCGTGACGATTTCTACAGCTCTCTTGCTCAGCATGGTCTTGATCTCCTGTCTCAATGCTAACGTCCTTCGATGACCCTGGAACGTACGACTGCTGTTGGACCGGGTTGGAGGTGTAGGGGTGGCCGAGATTCGAAGGGTAATAGATATCCCTCCCGAAGGACATCTACAATCCAGGTCTCGGCGCCTGTAGCGCTGCCAAGTTGCCCAATGGCTGGCCAGGCACCCCCTCCCACTTCCGGCAGCAGGTGAGGGTGGGGGGGGAACGCCAGTCCCTAGCGTTTCCCCCCCAATTTCTTCGACTTCTTCCCAGAGCCTCCTGCGGGAGAAGGAGGGCTGGGAGGAGGGCTGGTTACGGCTCCCCTTTGCAGAAGTCGAAGAAGACAGAGTCTTTCCACGGGGCTTCGACGCGACTACCATCTTAGCCACCCGTGGAAGCGCTAGCCGAGCTCTTTGGCTTGGCCGCAGTTTGAGGCTGCCAGAAGCCTTCGAAACTGCCCTGTGAACTAGACGGTCACTGTCGTCAGTGACGCCATCCGTCCACCGCAGAGTCCACCATCTCTCCTGGGAAGAGAGACGTGGAACTCGTAAAGGTCCGTTGCGGAGTTCCCCAATGCCGCTTCACGCCCAGCCGACCCTGGAAACTCGAGTAAGGACAGCGTCCCTACGTCGGAGAACCAGGTTTGGTTTTCCCGCACAGAGGTTTACCGTCTGGTGGGCAAGGAAGGAGATGGCTCTTCCCCCAGACTGGCAAAGTCTCCTAAAGGCAGAGTCATCTTCGGGAGAAATTCCCCCGGACGTTTGGCTGCGACCTTAGATACTGTGAGGGACCACAGATCTATCCAGGAGACTGCCTGGAAAAAGCTGCCATGGCAGTGGATTCCAGGCCGAGTGCCTCTTGCTGCGAGAACCATAGGTTCTCGGACAGGAGCTGCTGCAGAGACACACCCGGCGTTAGCCTGGCTAACTGGGCCGGGGGGGGGGGGGGTTCACCTGTTTGGGCGGCATCGGGTCCTCAGATGGCACGTAAAAAAAACGCCGCTGTCGCAGCAGAGGAGGTGGGAAGCAGCTTGCTCCGACCTGCCAGACTTGAGAGAACCGTCTTGCCGGAGACAAGAGATTTACCTGGTCCCAGCACTGAGTTCGGCAAGGCTCAGAACGCGGCAAACCCACTGTCGGTCTGGGTTTCCCTCTTCGGGCCCCAGAACGAACTCGAGCCGGGACGTGGGCTCGGATGGTGGGTAGCCGGCGATCCTTCCCCGAGGTCGTTTGTGCTGACGAATCAGCGCAATTACCTCGGCAAAGTTCCTCTGAATCTCAGGAGTGACTGCATCCTGTGGAGTAGGACCATCCAGTCCCTCGAACAGGAGCAGCTCCCGACCGAGTCCATCCTCGAGGGGGGGGGGGGGTGGGGGGGAACAGCGACAGACCCCTCTCGCGGTCTCCTCCAGCCACTTGTGCATACGACCTGGCCGGTCCGAGAACCGTGTCCTGGTACGTTAGGAACGTCGTGGTGGGATCCTGAGGGGCGCACCCCTCCAACATCACTCCTCAATACCTCGCTCCTCCCGGTGTAACCCGAGGAGGTTGAAGGTAGGGGAGAGGCAGCCTGACGCTCCCTCCTCGCTCGCTGGCAGAACCAGTGGGCTTGGAGGACTGCAGGCGATCGTCAACCCGCGGTGGCGATCGAGCTGCAGGCCTGGTCGAGCCGTCTCGCTGTGGAGAACGGCTGGACTGAGGACAGCGGCCCCGGTCTCGTGTGTCAGAAGAGCTGGTGCTGGTCGCCGTACCCGATCGCTCTCTGTGAGAGTGACGGTCAGGCGACCGGCGAGTTCCACTGTCACGGTGAGACCGGTGCGTATCCTCACGGCGCGTCACGTCGCTGGTACCAGCCGTGGCTGGTGCCGGCGAAGGGCTGGGAACCTCTTCCCAGCCTCAGCCCGTGGCCGGTCGTGGACCGTCACGTCAGCCCGGGTAGCCAGCTGATCGCCGCGAGAGCGAGAGCTGTCGGTGGAAGATGAGTGCTTAGTGAGCGGCTGTCACCAGTTCTTCCGCTCCGTGCCGTGAACTGATGCTGAGCTGGCTCAGAGGTCTGGTTCCTAGCTGCACGGTTGCTGGTGGGCGACCGTAACACTCGGTACCATCTCGCGAACGAGAGGCCGAGACGGATCCTGCTGCCGTGGTCGAACCACTAACAGCAGGCGAGGAAGTGCCTGGTGTTAGCCGGCACTCCTCTGGTCCCCGTAGTCTTCTTCCTTGCGGAAGAAGAGACGGGTCCTGCCCCGAAGGAGCAGGGTGACCAGCGGTAAGAACCCCCCCGTCTCACCGGAGCGAGACGGGCCCTTAGAAGCTCCCGAAGGAGACTTCTTAGGGGGGGAGGAGGCGACCTTCTTCTTCTTAGGCTGTGGAGCCTTAGAAGAAGAAGGGGAAGAGGCGGCAGACGACGACGACGACACCTTCCTCCTCTTCCTCTTCTTCTTCGTCAGCTTCCTCAGGACCGATGTCAGATCTGTCATCCAGGGCGGAGCCGGGGCTGCTGTTGCGCCGAAGCAACAGGGCCCGGACGCACCTGTCCGAACACATCGGCATCGGAAGCAGCGGCGCCACGAACAGGAACAACGTCAGCAGGTGCAGGCATCACAGGAACAGCAGTGGAGACGGCAGGAAACAGATACAGGAAACGGCAGCAGTGGTCAGCAACATCAGTCCGTAAACAGCGGCTGGGCAGGTCGGCAGGCTGACAGGCAGACCAGGTGGACGGACCAGCGGCACAGACATCCTAGGTACTGTGGGAGGTCCAGGGGCGAGCTCTTTCGGGACCACGAAGTCCGGTCGAGGCAGACGGCAAAACCCAAGGCGGCGCATCACATCCCCTGTGGTACGGCGACTGGCCCCTGCACCGATGTATTGGTGTAACAGAGACCGCGTGCGGGGTGTACACCAGGTTGAGGAGGTGAAGCATAGCCAGGAGTGACAGGGTCTGTGGTACTGGTCGTCACCGTAGCATGCGTGGACCGCCACAGAGCCAGCGAGATGGTAGAGCACCCTGGACACTCGGCACGCCCTGCAGACCCAACGATGCCCACACCTGTCCGAGGTCGTCCTTCGCGGCAACAGCACCTGAGGAAGCCACAAAGGTCGGGTGATTAGCAGGATCCTCTACCCGTCCGTGCGATGTAGACGAACGGATAGAGGACCCAGAATACAACTCAACGTCGGGGTATCTCGCGCCCTCCTCCACACTCGACAGATCGGGTGAGGAGAAGGACCTAGAAATCCCCCCCGAAGGGGAAGGCGCCAAGCGTGGGAGCTGAGCGGGCGGCAGGAAAGAAGACGAAGTGTCCGTAACCAAAGGAGTCGCGGGAGAGCTTTCCGACGACTCCTTTGCAGGCCTTCGCTTCTTCCTACCTTCGTACAAGCCCCACTGCGCCTCCGACCAAGACATACAAACTTCGCAGGGCTCGGCTCGGGTACATTCGCGGCCCCGACACCGAGCGCACAAAATATGGGGATCAATTTCTGGAAAGGAGCGGAACTTACCGCATTTACGCCCTTCGGTACCCGGGCACAATCTCCGGAGGGTAGCGGGGCGTGGAGACTCCATAATTGATCAGATTACTCACAATTAATGAAAAAGAGAGGAAATGATTGTACTTACAATGATTACTCAACACAAACACAACCATATACTCAAGGGAAAGCAAACGACGAGAAGCGGGCAGAGAGCGTCGAACACACACGTCCACTCACTGTGAGGCCGAAAGCAAAAGTGGTTTGTTTACCTCCCAGTCGCGCGCGCGCGCCTGTCGGACAAGCAGTTAACTACCGAACCCCTTGTTCGAAAGCTTACGACCTATCCAGCTGCCGCTAGTACCTTCCTATTGTAAAAGGACCGAAGGTTTGTATGCCGTGTCGGAACAAACATATCTTAAGCATCTTTAGAACTTTCAAAAAAGTATCTGCATATGTAGGATCACAGTTCAAAGTTGAATAAGAAGTAAAAAATTAAAGAATTTTTCTGAACCACTGAACATTCTCATGTAAGTGAATGCAACAGCAAACGACGTAGACAAATATGACACACAAGAACTGAAATTCAGGAAGCATACTCAATACAATGAAAAGAGCAAGAACAACTAACTGACACATGGTCTGGGAGTTACTTAGTATGTATATCACTCCTGGTACCTGGCAGCTTCATTATTACTAGCTACAGTGCTAAATCTAGTCTACAATATATACAAATATTCTTGGAAAACAGGGGACCATTATCCAAACCAACAAACAAAATTACTCACCATTTTTTCTTCCGGTGGTGTAGTCGGCGACTTGACATTGAGTTTAAAGACTCGCTGTGTTTTTTTAAGCTGCTCCCATGCTGCAGTGGGATTCTGCGTTGTTGGATGCACGTCAACATGTGTACCATTTTCAGACATCTATTAAAATATCTGACGACAATTTGAAAAGAAAAATCTTGAATAACAATGCTCCCAACACAAACAATTTTTTTTTTTTTTTTTTTTTTTTAGAATTTTCATATTGTATAAACAAACCATTGCCTTACATTTCAGTCCAAGATAAATTGTAAAATTAAACACTAATAAATAAACTGCAAAAGTCATAAGGAAATACTAAAATGCATAAGTACCTAGCTCTTTCATTGAATACATGTAAGCACTAATTTCTTATACCTTATATTTCCATATGGCTCTTGTAGTATATTAGGCACATGATCCTTGTGACAATATAGAGCAATAATAAAATACTTGCGACAGAATAACAATCATAAAAAAGATGAAGATGGTCCTGTTAGCCTACATCCTTGAATCTAACCTTAACTATTTAGAAACATGTTCAGCATTGTTGTACAACAAAGGCATCTGCAGCCAAGTGTAGGGAGGGATTTGTATTTAATGAAGTACTATATATTCTTTTTTTCATTATTATGTGCCTGTATCAAACCACCTAAGGTCAGACAATAGGTTAGTATATTCTAAATGTCAAGTTGTCCATCAACTCAGGTGGTATGTTAGGAAAAGCTAATTCAACAGGTCTGATTCAGAAGCCAACAGACAAGACAAAAATGACAAAAGAAGGAATGACTGAATATAACATTTTATAAACATGCAAATATATAGTAAGAGAGGTAGAGGTACTTAATGGATGCTCAGGAACAAGAAATAACACATCGAGGCATTTGTGGAATACTGTTTGTTCCTGATGTAGAAGGAAACGTAAGGCTGGGATCACTACCATAAATATTTCACATTATAAATTCAACAAAAGAAATAATTCAAGCTAAAAGGGGAAAATATTTATACAATTCATTCAGTCAGTGCATACATATTATATGAATACTTTCCTGTCTTTAATCCTGACGTGTGTATGAAGTACGGTAAAAATGAAAATTTAACACAAAAACTATTATAAATAAAAAAATTCACAATAATTAACATTTTCCTTGAATATATAGACATGAATTCTTTTACATACGTATAAGGATATACCTTTGACGAAAGCTAGTCATTTTTTAAGCTTGGTAAAGGGGTAGTTAAGAAGCATCAGATAGATAAAACACAAAAAGGTAAAAAATACAGAACCAAAATAAAATGAAAAATAAATTACATTATTCATGTATTGGTATGAAATTGCAGAGCAATATTTAATTCCTCATCCATATTTGATTTAATGTCAGAAATGGTACAAGAATTGTCATTTTTCATTTCTCCTTAAAGGAATACAAAAGCAGTCGGGCCTTTAGTGGAAAAAATAAGACTTGCATCAATTTCTAAGTTCACTGCCATTGTTTTGAAGGTGTTCTGTCCTAAGCTCTTGAGCACTGCAGGGCAACAGGGTATGTTCTTTAAGCACAAACACTTCTCATGCCTTGCTGTTTCAAGAAATGAATTTTTTTAATATATTCAACTTAAGAATGACTGCCTTCTGTGTAAGCACTAATGATACTGAGGCCATTAATCCTTCTCATAACTGCAATGAATCACATGGACTGAGATAATACATACCCCCTAACCTCAAAGTACAGAATATGCTGTATGCAATGCTAAGGGGAAGACAGGGGTGTGGCTCCTAAGCCTGGTATGACTAAAAACAGAGGGGTCAAACTCCACAGTAAAAATGACAAATTCAACAAAAATTTGTACTCTTCCTAACATACAAGCCCACAGCATCATATAACAGGGGTATCCAGTGAAGAATATTACCAAGGTCTGGAATATTTACTGCCTTTTGTTTTTGTTATGTACCTTTCTTTTGTTTGTTTGTACATTCATCCTCAAGGGGCTGGTAACAATCATGGCACCCCTTCTGCACGTAAAATGGTTGTTACTGAACCATCTTTACCAGCTCCAAAGCCACCAGATATAGAGCCAAAACCCTAAACTAGTGTTTCCTGGTCATTTTGGCCGTAAGCACCCTTTTTGTTAGTTTGTTTGTATGATATTTTTACGTTGCATGGAACCAGTGGTTATTCAGCAACAGGACCAACAGCTTTACGTGACTTCCAAACCACATAGAGAGTGAACTTCTATCACAAGAAATACGCATCTCTCACACCTCAATGAAGCCCGAGAATTGAACTCGCAGGCACTGAGGTAGCAGGCAAAGACCATACCACCCCCTCAACTGAGGCACTGTAAGCACCCTTTTAGATTCCAGCTTATGTGCAAAATAGGCAGTGTTTATCAAGCCCCTTGGGGACGCATGTAAAACATAAATTAATGACGATAAATACGTACCATGAACATAACATCTTTCATTGTTTAGGCCATAAGACGTTTCAACCGTTTGTTAATTTGGATGTTACGGCCTAAATGACTTATATGGCTAAAACGACCAGGACCCAGCCAGACTAGATTAACTTTGGGAAGGTGAGGTTAGGATGCATCCCACTATTTTTACTCTTAACAAATTATGACACCAAGCCTCGGGTTAAGTAGGAAATTCAACAGGCCCCTGGGGCCAGGTAAGATCCCCACACTCTTATGATAGAATATAGTTAGCTATAGTATTTAGGCCAAAGGGCAAGTGTTGGGACCTAAGAGATCATTCACTGCTGAAGTGGAAATAGACAGCAAGGAGGTTTGAAAGGCATAACAGGGGAAAACCTCGCAGTTACACTATGAAACAACTGTTAGTATAGAGGGTAGAAAGCCAGATGGAAGAAAGAGAATATCAACAGAGGTACAGTGAAAGGAATGAAAGAGGCTGCAGCTAGGGGCCTGAAAGGACGCTGCAAGGATCCTTAGGTAGGGTAAAAAACCGCATGGTACAGGGGTGGACCATGTACGATCAATGTGTACAACCCCAAAAAGGTACATTATAACGCGTCCTGACATCGGAGATGGGCATCAGATGCGACTTCTTGTTGGTGAGAAACGGAGCTAAAGACCTCTACTCCGGTGTCAGGATGCATTAGGGGGGAAACATCAGTTCAGGCCAACCCTCATCACGGTGGACGGGTCTTATTCACTCGATATTTAATTGGTGAAACATGAATACAATTGCAACTCTAAGCATACCATTTAAAAGACTGAAGTTTCGTCAACATATTGTGATATATGAAAGCCCAATACGAACTAAAATAAGCATGTGAGCTCTTCGTAAAATATGTTTCAAGGCAGTTTTGAAATCCAATATGGCGGCTACGTTTTTCATGGACGGTCTCATCAGTGACGGACACCATCTTTCCCCAGCCTTCCCAGCACTCATTTGAACAATGTTAGCGTATGTATGTAACGTTTATTGATCTTACTCAAGATTGCAGTTGTAATCAGCACAATAAAACAACATTTGTTGCCTTATATTAGTGAAAGTATGAAACTTGTTATTCCGGGGTTATGGTGGAACTGAATTCATTCTTACCTTGTAATCGGCGGTTTTTATCCTTACTGCCATCACAACTGAAACTCCACAGTGCTTATTTGATTGTTATTACACATTTGGTCTCAGTTCACTCCACATTGCACTTTAAACCCGTTGCTGTTCCTGGTTTCTAAGCGCGCGCGCCATAAACACAATTACAAACAGCAGACGACGACAGACGACGACAAGACGACGAAACTGCAAAGTTTTTATTCCCTAAACTGTTTACTTTACTCTTGTATTTAGTTTAAATTTACATTGTTATTAAAAATTTTGATTTAATTCATGTATATTATCCCTTTTTAGCAACCAAATTACCCCGAAAAATTACAGATATTTCTAACGTAGATAAAATCAAATGTTTCTAACGTTTTCGTACATCTGGCTGCCGAAAACCATAGATGAGAAGAATACGGAAAAGTGCATAGAGGAACGACTACGTTTTTTTTTTTTGCTTTTTGTTTTTGCTAGCACTTTTCATGATTTCAGTCTTTAATAGTATTTGAATTTCTTAAATAATCGTATGCCAGAAATAAATGTAACCTTAATTGTTTGCATGCTTTAATGTTTGCATGCTAAGAATGGCAAAATCATCGTTGCCACATTAGTGGAGGCTCACACATACTGCGTTCCATATTATAAACTGTTTCCATGAATTCTAGTTGTCATAGTAATGCAATAATGATAAAATTGCTTTAATAATATTTTTGTATATATACTTCCAATACATAGCCTAATTTCACCAATTTCAACGTTTTGTGTGTAGTCTTATACCCAGTTTGGAGGGTCAACAACATACCGAATGGCAACAGAGAGAGAAGAAAGGAAGGCGGAGGAATAACGGAAGAAGAAAAGGGATGGCCGGCGGGTGAGGGGGGGGGGTGGGGGGGGAGAGGGTAGGTGGAGCTTTATACGCGTGTTCGTATCCATTTCTGCATAATGGAGTTTTTGTCTCTTGGTACAAGGACAAGTGTCGTTATTCTTTACGATTAGTGATTCACGATCCCTTATAAATTACGGCACTGGGTGTAATGCACTATAGCAAAATCTCGTTCTGTTACGAGTGTTCGTTACAGAAATAGGTATTGCCCAAAAACGTGCTTGCACTGTCTCTGAAACCCATAGTAGACATGCTGCTTAGTTGCATCAAGTTTTTATAACCAAGTATTTTTTTACAAGCTAGCTATTGAATAAATTTGTATTTTTCTCAGTCAAACATATGCCCCTCAATGCTAACTTTCCTCTTTTAACGACTTTCTGGTCATTGCAAATTCGGCCCCATAATTTCTTATGGTGCGAAAACAGACAGAGGCCCATGGACCGCCGAAAACGAATGCGTCTACACTACGGCGATAATCCAGCAGTAAAACATCTTCATATATCCAAAAAGTAAATAATAAAGATATATATACGCATTACGATTATAACAATTACATGTATAGCTGATAACAATCTGCACGAATAACTGGTAAACTGTTCTGCAATGACAGTTGAGTATAGCAATTATTTACAATAGGTGACGAAAGTCAAGATGTCGTGACGTCATAATACAGAACTTGAAAGAACGTTCTAATCAGAAAAATAATTACTTAAATTTGAGTCAGAGGCGAGTTACTTTTCAATAACGAATATTTTCAAATTAAATAATCATCAAATATGTAAAATATGATGTTGTACTTACTTTATTTTTAAAAATTAGCCAAGAGAACGCTTCTCCGTATCTTCTACCCAACAGCTGTTTACGCCTGGCTTGTTGTTGATGAGAAATCGTGTTTCGATTGTTGTGATAAAAGTGCTCCAGCGTCTGTTGGGGGTACAAGTGGTGTGCGGATGATTTATCACAGGAAATGGTTTAGTTTATTGACACAAGCTACTCCGTAAACATCGCGATGGCGTCAATCTTCGAAACATTTTTAGTTGTAAGTAAAAATTTCTAAGCGTTTTGGTGAGATTTCCACTGCCGTGGGCGCCATTTTCAGTACCCTCTGTTTAAATCTGTTTAAATCTTAAAATTTGGCCTTAATTTCTAACTTTGGGGAAAATACTTACTTCGAAAGGAGAGTAGAGGTCGTTTAGCTCCGTTTCTCACCACAACAAGTCGCGACTGATGCCCATCTCGGGTGTCAGGACGCGTTATAATGTACTTTTTCGGAGGGTGGCTTGCACTGATGGTAGCTGGCCTGCGTGGCCTGCTTGATTGTTTTAACCCTATAATGTACTTTTCTTGGGGTTGTACACATTGATCGTACATGGTCCAACCCTGTACCATGCAGTTTTTTACCCTAATACCTACAGTGCACCATGTAAGTGCACTGATGGCGGTAGGTAACCCTCTACGGAGGCAGGGCAGGTAAGACCTCGCACCCTTGGTTAGGGAAGGGAAGGTTATGATTTAACCTTGCTTGACATTGGCCCGTGACATCCTCCACCTTTAAACTGCATAGTAGCTACCTACTATATCTAGTAGCCTAGTAGGGTACATTTTGCCCATTTAGCTTAGCTATTTGGTGATTTAGTATACAATAACAACTATTTCTATAAACCCTAATGGTGCATCCTAGAATTCTTATAAATAAAGAGAGAAAAAGAGAGAGAGAGAGAGAGAGAAAAGGCGAATGATTTGCACCAACGAGAATGATGAGTAAGGATAACTTAGGGTAGCCTAGTAGGTTAGCTAGTAGGTACTGCACGAGTTGAGGCGTCGGGAAATTGAAGAGTTTAACTAGAGATGAAATGTTTGCATGTTTACCCAAACGAAATTAGAGGAGAGCTTGGTTTGGGGGTCGAAGGGAGCTCCCTTTGTTTTAGTAATGTCCCAAGTCTAAAACCAGGTAAGCCTGCAGTAGGCGAGGGTTGGGTCTCGCTCTAAGGTTGTACGCCGTCTGTGCTGATCGCTTCAAAACCGTCACCGAACTTCTGATTGACTGGCTATAATGGCTGTGAAACTGTTCTCTCATAAGTAAAGTCCTAAGCGAATGAACAATAATAACAATAGACTCAGCGTACTCTCTGATAGCTCACCTGTCAGATGATTGTTTACATCCAGTCGCTCCCGGAACCTTTAGCGTTGAGAGCCGAGCGTTGATTGGTCGGTGTGGGGTCTACACTTTATCAGATTCTTTCATTTGATTTTACATTACTCGGGCGGGTCAGGTGAACATTGTATTTATAAGAGTGTCAATCTTTTGTTTGTTTCTTTGTTGGGTAAATGGGAAGACGGTAAAAATTGTCTAACAACAGGTTTACCGCTAGCTTCCACTGAACCTTTAACGTTGAAAGACGAGCGCTGATTGGCCGGTGTGGGATCTCCACATTATCAGTTTCAATAATTTGATTAAATTGATTTTACATGAACCAGGTGGGTCACACGAACATACAGGGTACAAATCTTTTATTTTTTTCCCTGTTCTTTGTTGGGGGTATGAAAAGACTATTGTATAATTTCAAACAACAGGTTTCCACCCAGCTAGCAATAAACTTGGTTTCGAGTGATACGTCACATCTTAATCTTGAATGACGAGAGAAAAAATGGTATTGATTTAGTCATACTTCTGTCTGGCTAAATTAGCTTTGCATAAAAACTAAAACTGAAGTGGTTTAGTTTGTTCTCGTACTTACGAGAAGCCACCGCGTTTTACCGGTATCAAGGTCGGTGACCAGCTTCGGGGTTATTAACACAAGTTCGGAAGAACGTCTGTATTTTACATTCGACATATCCCTCCATAAAACCAACCGAATTTGTGTGGCACATATCAGCCACAACTTCGACTACATCTCTAGATGAATTGGTTTCCCTGCTTTCGAGAGAAAAAAAATAGACTTTATGTTCTGATTCCCGAATGAACTAATAAAATTTCGGCTCACTGTCCTATAAATACTGTTACTTTAGATCCATAGACGAGGGCTCTTATGTCCATTATCATTATTATTAATTAATGATATACCCCTCTAGAATATCATGTGCGGATTAACTTATATATAACAGATGCTGGAGTATCGCTGTGACATTCATGGTCTGTGTGATAAAACAAAACTAGGTTCTCAATTTTTTTAGAAGTCATCGCCCACTTCAAGAAACATCCGATCAGACACTGGCAAAGATATTCAGCCAACAATACCACAGTCCAGTTAAAAATGTTGCTATGGTTAAAGCTGAGCTAAAGTATTTTGGAATGTTAAAAACATCTTATTCCAACTTAGTATATGACTCACAATCAGAAAATGTTGCTCGGTACCTACAGATTACAATATACTTTGCAAAATAGCATAGATGACTGCACCCGAGGTGAATGATAGACGTATTGGTTTCAGTCAGTTATTGGTCATGCTTCTTTTAAAAAACCTTATTAGACCATACCTAATAAATAAACAGAGTAATGATGGACGCTAATGAGTTTCATTCAAGTGTCACAGACAATTCAGGTTTTAATTTATATAGATTTTTGGCATTATACCTACCAAGCACTGGGGCAACTAAGGCAATTCAGCGTTGAAACGGAAATTGACAGTGAAAGGTTTGAAAGGTGTAACAGGAGGAAATCTCGCAGTTGCACTATGAAACAATTGTTAGGAGAGGGTAGACAGTAAGATGGAAGAGAGAGATAATGAACGGAGGTACAGTAAAAGGCATGAAAGTAGTTGCAGCTAGGGGCCAAAGGTATAGGCTACGCTGCAAAGATTTCAAATTCAAATTCAAAAAGTTTATTGATATACATCAAATGGAGTGTAGCAGCATGCTGCTGTACTCACCTACAAAATTCAAAAGATTCCAGGCAAAAATAATAATAAATACGTAAATGAAAATAAAAAACAGCAATGAAAAGCCAATATTTTACATGAGAAGAATTTTAACCCAATTTATACAAAAGCAAATGCCAAGTTATAATGCAGATTTTATAGAAATCAAATGTTGATATACTAGAGCAAATTTACAATAGGCAAAAGCCATACAAAACAAATATAACAAAAGTAAATGTTATATGAAAAGAAAAATGTTAAAAAAAGGTACAAAAAATAATGTTATACAAAATCCTACTAAAGGACAGGCAAATGGCTCACAATTATTTATTCCAAAATAAATTAGGAAATTTATTTACAATTTTGGAACATACATAATTTTTCAGACAATAACATACTTGATTTGTTACATCATCTATTCTGGGGTTACGAAACATAATGTTGTAAAGTGTTTCCGTAACTCACCGAATAATTTACATTTAGAGTTTTCATCATCAATGTATTCCCAAGAATATTTATATCCCAAACGTAACCTCATTATTAAAATATCTATAGTAGTTTAGACAATGCCCTACCATATACAATTGCAGTTTTCAGGCACAAACAAATAGTGCCTCATACTGACACTACCATTGTTTAAAATTTGTCGAATTTCAGCCGCTTCTCACAAAGACCTCTTGATTTTTTACTTTTTTTTTTTATTCTGCTCAGAGTTATTGTGCTTTCTGTATCAATATTACTTTTGTTTGTAGCATCCTTTGCCAAACTATCAGCCATCTCATTCGAAAGAATACCAACGTGAGATGATACCCAGAAAAACTTGACAAAATACCCTTTATCTTCTATTGCATATATAAGTTCTTTACAATTACTTACTAATTCCCTGTCAACTGGATATCTAGAGTTAAGCGCAAGAAGAGCACTCTGGCAATCAACGAAAACAAACACGTCTTTCATCTTGTTTACTACTAAGGTTAACCCTTCCTGAATGGCATGTAATTCAGCAGTAGTAGTAGAAGTTTCATCTTCTATTCTTTTTGACAGCGTCTCGTCAGTACTCACATCATTTTCATAATATTCCCTTCTAACCACCACGCATCCAACGTTGATACCATCACAGTACATATGTATACTATTAGCTTTAGGCAATGTGTTGATTTAAGACAGATTTAATTGTTTCAATTCGTATGTGTTGTACACTTTTTTTTTTACGGTCAAGTTTACAAATACTTACATTAATTTTGTAACACAACCACGGCTTCATTGGAGCTACTTCTTGTAATTTTACACAAAATTTTATAACATATTTCATCAGTATATTAAACAGTTTCTTAAAATACATGCTATATTTAACAGGTCAAACTCTAATGCCTGGATAACTGTCAACAGCCCTCTTTAAGGTTCGTTCTCCCCTTCTCATCATACGAAGAGCCGCCATAGCCGCTACCTCTTGTATTCGGTCAACAACACTCGGTAGATTCAATTCCAGTCTCATGATTTCAATCCTAGTACTCATGGAACAACCTAAAATTACTCTCATTGCCTTATTTTGGATTATTTCAAGAGGTCTCAACTCTGTGTTCGAATAATTCACCTGCACAGGTGATGCGCAGTCTATAACTGAACGCACCGTACTGATGTATACATCATCCTTAAAACAGGAATACCAGCACCGTTACCTCTATTTGCCAACACTTGCAAAGGTCTCTTTCGAGCTAGACAAACATTTTTCAATTAATTAATTTCATCAGAGCTTATGTTAAATCCAATGTACATACCTAGATACTTATAACTATTTACTTTTTCCAAAGTTTTTCCATTTGTGGCAACCGTATTACCATCCTTGACTGAAATTTGCTCTTTTCTTCATTTATCACCAAGCCCATGTGCATGCCCAAATTCTGTAATCCTGCCATAGCCCTTATTAATATGGTTTCACTAACACACTGTATCAAAATATCATCAGCATAAACAATAACCTCAGTAGCAGTAGGAAAATTATGCCCCGCAATTTTATCCATCAAAACATTAAAAAGGGTAGGACTAAGAACACCACCTTGAGGAATACCTAACTCCATCAACATTTCCTCGGACTCATATCCTCCGAACCAAACTTTCGCTCTTCTTTCAGTTAAGTAACTCCTAATCCACCTCAGTAAAAATCCCCTGACACCTTTGTTGACAAGTTCTTCTAGAATAACATCACTGCAAGCTCTATCAGAAGCTCCTTTTAAGTCAACAAATGCTCTGCATTTAACATTAGCATTACTTAAGGCTTTAATAACGCAGTCTGAAGTACTCTTCCCCTTTATAAAACGAAACACATTCGGCGATAATTGGTCACCAATCAAATAAATGAGTCTATTTAATACAAGACTCTCCATTAATTTACACAAACAAGATGTAAGTGAAATGAAATAGGCCTCGTTGCCCTTCAGTATAAGTACAACAAGAGCTATTTTCCATTTCTTAGGGAGCCTGCCATATTTATATGAAAGATAAATTAGATCTAACAAAGGACTATCCTCCAGCATAATTAAACAGTTTATAATTTCTTACGTTATCCCATCCGCACCAGGAGCGGTAGATTTGCCCTTCCTCATACAAAACAACAATTCGTCTTTTGTAAATGGCAAACAAGTCTCACAATTAATAGCCTCTTGTAACGCCACGAGTTGTCTTCGTTTATACCGCCTGTTACGTAAGCAGGCCTGAACACTGTTTGGGAGACCACTGATACTTGCAGCTTCCGACATTTCCTAACCAATTCGTTCGCCTTCTCATTCGGATCATGATGAGCCACGGTTTCCTTCCTTTTCTTTCTCACTTTATCGACTAAATTCCATACAGACCAAATCCCTTTAGTAAATGAAATTTCTTCCATGAACATATCCCAATATTGACTTCTGACCGTCCTTCTTACCTCTGCTGTCCAGTCTGCTATCCGCATTATGGTTTCTCTACTCCGATTATCATTTGGATTCTTACTCCAATTACGTTGATCTTTTCAAAGCAGTTTATCCCAAACCCGAACTATTTTGTCATTTGAATATGCAGACTTTTTAAATGAGGAGAAGGCACTTTTTATAGGAATATTTAAAATACTATCAATGACAGTGAGCAAATCTTCATAGAATATGTTTTCATCGTTTTGATGACCATTAACTTCCTTGTAATGTGTGTACCACTCACCAACTTTATTCATGAACTCTAATTTTCTATCAGGTTTTAAATGATGGAGCTTCATTTTTTTTTTACTGACAAACATCTTGTTTATGCTTAAAGATACTTCTAAAGCAAAGTGATCATTAACAAGCTCACTAACAACTAACGCATCAGCTGTACATTCAAACATATTAAAAAGTACCGCATATCAATTCTGCCACCTCTCACGTGCGTTGGTACACCATTCCCTAAGACTGACATTTTCCAATGAGTTAAGTATGTTATTTAACACAAAACTATTTCTGTTTTGGCTACTACTGCTTCCCAAATCATGATGGCGAGCATCATGTACTCATTGAAAATAACCTTAGGTAAATTCTCAAGATTCAATTTATCAGCATGCACATACACATTGATCATGTAAAATACAATATCCTTCAAATATAAGTTTACACACAAACACTCAGTGCCATTAATTTCTGTCGCTTCTGATAAAACAGCTGGTATATCATTTTTCACAAAGGTAGTTAGACCCCTTATATTTATCTCAAATAATTGATAACCTGTTAATTGGAAACCAGCCCCATTAACACCGGTTTCTTGCAAAGTTATTACATCGAAATCATGAGAAAGAACCCAAGCATGAACGTCGGTTCCTCTTTTTTGAAGACTATTCACATTCCACGATAGTGTTTTAAGACAAGACCCCTCCATTTTGGTCAATTTCCTTCCTCCTTTTTCTAGCAAAGGTAACCACATTCATTTTAAGATCTTCATCTGGCCGCTGCATGTACTCTAGTACTGTATCTAATATGGAAACAATACTAACAACTAAGTTGTCACATCCTTTCCTTTCATTTGACAAATCTGTCCTTATTTCATAATTTGTCATAAATGGAGCTAACCTGAAACACATTGTCAGCAGACATTAATTCGGCATATTCACATTCTCTGGCAGACATAAGATCATCACAAGTAGCTCTATTTACAGTTTGAACCTTCTTTAGAATACTGACATTAGAACCAGTACCTACATCATTCACTTCAGAAATAGTCTCCTCCATTCCAATAGAAACGATTCTACCAGTACCATTAAACACTTTTGACAGCTGACCACGCATGCTCAAGATTACCTTTTTAAGTTCTTCTATTGCTAAACGAAGTGTTTGAATAACACTGTCATGTTTATCACAAGCTAGACTACGACTAGAGGTCTCCCCCTTTTGAAGTTGCCTTTCTTCTTCTCTTCGTTCCCATACTTTTGTAACTGGCATAACAACCCCGTTTTCGTTCTTATTCAGTGATTAAGAAACTAAAGTACTTGGAGTTTTAACACCAATAACTGGCCTCTTTTTACACAACCAAGAACTAGTATTGTGGTCACCTCCACAATTGCAACATTTTGGAACAATTTCAACATTATTCTCTATTTTATCCAAACATTCTTTTGAGTCATGACTTTTGCTGCAATATCTACATTTGAAGTTACTCTCACATTTATATGCAAAATAAACATTTAGAGTATAACATAGGACTTTCCTTAAACACATCGACCCATTTATATCCAAGACAGGGAACAAATATTTTCTCGTGAACTTCACCTTTAACAAGTGCTATCACCTGTGGTTTTAAACTAGTTTCACCTTTCTGCTTAACCTCACGTCGTTTAGCCCAAACAACCCTTTCATCTACCAATAAATCATTTGGATCCATACAAAAAGGGTAACCAAACACAATAACTTTAGTATACTTCCCACCATCCTTAGGTTTTTCTAACATAATGTCTTGAAAGCCAGTGGTAGTTAAGAAATTCACAGCACTATCATCCTTAACGGTTATATATTTACCTTCCTTAAACAATATTTCAAAATTTGGATGTTTTTTTCATAAAGTCTGACCGTCCACTGCATCTTGTCATGATAATCCATTTCCAGTGCATTGGGAAAATACACACACTTCCCTGAACTTGGTCCTTCATTGTTGGCTTCGGCAAAGAACCCTTAGTAATGCCGACATTCCACCGAATGAGGTGCACTGACGGCACTACCCCCTACGGGATAGACAATTTAGGTAAACCCGGGAGTGAGGAAAACGTAAGTCAAGTTCCTGAAGTATTTTATTGGCCTGTAGTACATAAGGTTGTGGCAAATACTGCAAGCTCTGTTACGTATAGCAATAACGTTAACCAAACCAGAAATTTAAACTGGGAATCTATAGTTCTCTTCCCAAGATGTTATTACTGATTACCTAAATCCACTTCCTTCAACCAAATAAGTAATCAGCATTTGTTAAATATTGTATAATATACCCAGAGGCAGATCGTTTGAAAAAGTCCAGCTATCTATACTCTGTTTTTTTTCATCTGTCCATCTGCCTGTGGTGTTTTTGTATGTTAACACTGCATCCCGGGCTTTGGATAGTTACGCTATGTGTAAGTTTTAGGTAAATAAAAGGATATCTGGGCGTACATTTGCAACTGAAAAGTGTTTTAATAATTTACTGTATGCGAATTACAACGTTAATATTCGAAATAGGATATTATTATAATCGTTGAATGTAAGCTGAATGTAACTAATGAAAAAAAAAAAACAGAGTATAATTACCATCATGTATGGATTGCCGAAGTATTGTTCAATGAGATCATGGTAGCATTTCACACCAAAGATTTTTCTTTTTCTTTTTTAGAGAGCTGTGGTAACATTGGGTTTCAAATAGTGTTATTCATCATCTCACCATCAAGAATTTTAAGGAAAGTTATAGCACTTCCCTCACCCCTGAAAATGTATTAACTAAATACGTTTTGAAACAGGAGAAGGATGCAGTTAAGGGTTAGAATTGAGCCAGCGTTTCCTTTAAATATGAACTGTTATCTTAATTATGCATGATTAAGACACCAGGGAGAGAGAATAGTATCTACAATACTTACGGCCCCAAGCTTAGAAATTTCTGGAGGAAACTGTAATGAATAGACTACTTTTTAAGTACTATGCATCAACTCACTTAAACTCGTCTAACAGTGTGCCCCATACAGTAGGAGCCATTTCGCTAGGTTTCACGTATTTAAGGATGAATAGGCTACGGCTGAAAGGAAATTTGCTGGAGAACAAACTAAGTACTATTGTACATTCACATCAACCGGGCATTTTACGTCTAGGCCAGTCCCTGACGACGCTCCTGACTGGCTGTTGATAAGCCAATGACAGGGCTGGAAACTCTCAGTCGCTCGACAGTGTTCACATAGGCAGGATGTATCTCCTGAAAGACGTATCCCTCAGGAAATGTGGACCATACATCCTGCATATATGAACTCTCGAGAGAGACTGAGAGTTTCCAGCCCTGTCATTGGCTTATCAACAGCCAATCAGTAACGTCGTAAGGGACTGACCAAGACATCAAATGCACGGCTGATGTGAACTACTATAGTAATTAAGGCTGCATTAATCGCTCCTAATGGATTCAATCTTTCATACGCTCCTGATATCATCAAAGACTGAGAAATAAGATACTTTCTTGGGGATACCGTGGTCCCTGGTGATGTTAAGAGCATTCTCACTACCTTTCTGAAAGCAGTTTTCCAGAGTATTAAAAAAAAAACTCATAGCCAGTCCATTTGAGTCCAGCTGGTAGTGGTTAGAATGTACCTATTAATGCAGAGGTTCGGTGCATTGGAACGTGCTTGTCTTTCTACTATGAAGAATATGAAGGATTTACCAAAGAGACAGACTTTTCTTGTCGTTTCCACCAAAAACAGACCTCACAGTTCAACACTCAAGTGAGATCAAGACCTGCTGATAGTCATGTTTTACAGAATTCCTGTGATGTGGAGGTTGGAGTGGTGCTTGTGCGTAAAGTGTATTAGTACTGGAAAATTCCTCATTATGCAACATTGCCGAAAATGAAGCCACAGGCTTATCAGTAGCATAATGGGAATTCAGTGCTGATGCACATATCCAGAGCAATTCAATTGCTAATCAAGGCCAGTGTTGACACATGTAAATGTAAGTATGGTGTTATGTGTCACCTACTGATCAAAGCATCGTGAGTCTATAGTCTAAATGTAGCTGAAGCTATTTCCTTTCATTCAAAGATAAATATCAAGCAAAACTGAACTTACAAGATGGAACTTGAAGTGTGAAGATGAAAACCTTATTCTTTGATGTTTAATATAACTGAACTGACTAGAAATAATAAAAAAAATAATTTTATCAACCATTGACATCGCACGCATGACACTGCAAACACAAATACTGTTGAATATAAAAAAAATCATTATTAATACTGTATTTGGTTTCTATAAATAATCACAGCACCCGTGCATCTGGTATCCAGTCCTGTCCCTTTCAACACTCTTGATTGGCTAGTGATCAGCCAGTCACAGGGCTGGAAACTTGCCAGTCTCTCCCCAACTGTCACTGAGTAAACATCTCCGCTCAGACCTCTCCTGACGAACACATTTTTCAAGTTATAACTTTTGAAAGAGATGTTTGTCATTAGAGGTCGGAGTGGAGATGTTTACTAAGTGACAGCTGGGAGAGATGGGCAAGTTTTCAGCCCTGTGACTGGCTGATCACCAGCCAAACAGGAGCGCTGTAAGGGACGGGGCTAGTACCAGATGCATGGGTGGTGTGAATTAATAATTATCTATGTAGGTATTTTTCAAAATATTTTGATTTTATATATTGTTCAACAATTGACATTATTAAGGCAAAAGCAATCTTCCCTGAAATACATCAATGGTAAACTACGTATAATGAACTACGCTGCTGTGTAAGTACAGTATATACATCCAACACAAAGAACACAAATCATTGGGCTGAGTTTTTCTTTGCCACTTGTCAAGCAGGGCTTAGTTGCAAACCGAATAACATCCAAGCTTTCAGAGGTATATAACGCTGTGTGGCAAATTTTCTCTGGGGTATTTGCAGTCTTCAACATCAAATTTTGCAGCCACAGTTCATCACCTTAGAAAATATCATATGTAAGCGTCTAAAGGATTCTGCCATCTTATGATTGTTATTAACCTCAGTTTTCTTATAGAAAGACTTCTAGCCCCATGGAAAGTGCCTGGATCCTTACGAAACCAACCTTCTAAGCTGCTCACCTGATTTGCTGCTTCCATACGCTCTGAATTTGGGGAACGTTTTCCAGTTACCCAGTTAACTTAAAACAGCCATCCATCTTAGATGATACTTGAATCAAACCTTAAGAAATTTCATGGAAAAAAATGTTTTTGGACATCAGAAGTTGAATTGTTACCTCAATTACAAAACAGAAAAGTTTCCACATAGTTTCAGTTTCATTTGATAGGTTATTTCTTTTCAGGAAAGTTGCAAAGCAAACTATTTTATCTGAGTTATGTTCAAGGTCCCTAATAGTCTTTGTACCCATGTAACTGTTCGTTCAGTCATTCAGTATTTCTATTCTGTGACAATGTAAAATGTCATGAACAATGAAAAAACATCCATGAATATGATGGGTGCCTTGTATTAAAACGTTCTTAAGATACAGCCTTGTTAAAACGTTCTTAAGATACAGTCTTATCAAGTTGACTTGGACGGTTTAAATTCGTCATTTAAATATTTATTCAGACAGTGTTCTTTTATTCATGAATTTAGTTTTACGGAAATTACTTCTCTCGCCCAAGGCACGAGTTAACAGGGAACACAAGAAGTAAGTGGTGGACGAAGAAATGAGAAATTAAAAGAAAAGACTAGATTGTCTAAAGAGCAGTTGCAGTACGTGAGATGACGATATAGCGATATACTAGAGGGCTGTTAGAAATTTGGCGGGGAATAGTCGTCGACAATTTAACAAGCAAGGAAGTTGTTCTCCAGGGAAGTAAAAGCAGGGATGACGGAGCTGGATCTCATAATAAAATAAACAAATTAAGAGATAACTGTCTACGTTGCTGGCATGACGATTTTGAAATGTTGTCAAAAGCTGGGGGTATAGGAAAAGCAGATCTTGAATCCAAGAGTGGAAGGGGTTGGTATAAATTTGAGATTGCTAGTAAGTGTCTCCTGCAGATGTACTGAGGATTAATTTGTCTGTAAAAGAGAGAGGCACTCTAGGAGTTGATGGGACTACAAGTAGTGTTGTCATATACAGTGGGGCCCCAGTATTCGCGTTCTCCAGATTCGCACTCACACACTCTCGGATTTCTCTCTGGAACGTATCCCCCTTTATTCGCAGGAAAGTTGCCTATTTGTGGTATTGTTCTATGAAAAATATCCACAAATTCTTGTGTTCTGTTTTTTTTATCAATTTCATCATAAAATGCACTTTTTTATATATAAAACTACATATTAAAAAACCAGATATAAAAATTTTTAGTGGGTTTTTCTAGTGTTTTAACTAACAAAATAGTCCACTTTAAGCATTTTTAAAGGGGTTCCAACTATTCGCGGGGAGAGTGTCTGGTACGCATCCCCCCTGAATACGGGGGGACCACTGTACTGATGGAAGCAGGATTGACCAGGGCATGTAAGGAATATCTGGATGAGGGGGAAAGAAAAAGTATATCTTGGTTTAATCAGACCACTGAGCTGATTAACACCTTTCCTACGGCTGGCATGAAGGATTTCATATTTTTTTTACGTGGCTAGGAACCAATTGGTTACCTAGTAACAGGGACTACAGCTTATTGTGGGTTCCGAACCACATTATATCGAGAAATGAATTTCTAATCACCAGAAATAAATTCCTCTGATTCCATGTTGGCAGAGCAGGGAATCAAACCTCGGCGAGCACGTAACACACTCGTCCAATGAGGAACTCTGGATGAGGAGGAGATCCACTTTTAGGGGCGAGAGGAATAACTGAAGAAAAATGATAGGATTTCAGCCGAGGAAGTGGGCCGGATGGGGTGGGGGACAGTGAAACAGATAGGAGAAGAGTAGTGTAAGTTTGGGCAAGAAAGACAGTATGCAGATGGAAAAGTTGTGCGAGAGTTTGAGAACAAAGATTATAAAAGAACAGACTGAGCAGCAGAAGTGGGATGGTGTTGAGGCTGAAAGGTGCATGAAGTTATTGGCTGAAAGTGATTAAAAGTTCTTAGGAAGAAATAGAGCATGCATTAAATAATGATAGGAATAACTGATTTGGTCTAAGAGTGGACTTCACACATGTTTTATTGTTATTTCATGAGTATGGATTAGATGATGTTCACTTATGATACAGTAATGACCGAGGATGATAAAAAACCTGTAGAGACTATAATAGATTCACATTAAGCGTGCATCTGATGTCTAGGCCTGTCCCTTACGACGCTCCTGATTGGCTGTTGATAAGGCAATCACAGGGCTGGAAACTCTCAGTCACTCAAGAGAGTTCACATGGACAGGATGTATGTTCCACTTCTCCTGAGGGATACTTTTGAAAGAAGTATCCCTTAGGAGAGATGGAACATACATCCTACCTATATGAACTCTCTCGAGAGATAGAGTTAAAAGCCCTGTGATTGGCTTATCAACAGCCAATCAGGAGCGTCGGAAGGGACTGACCTAGACAACGGATGAACGGTTGATGTGAATCTAATATAGTAAAAGTTCGGTAGTGTTTGTTAAGGAAAAAAACAGAGTGGATGTACACCAGTGGAAGGTCGCCCGGGTAAACTGCAACAAGAAAGTGGGTGCCGTGAATATCACCATGAAGGATGAAAGACTGAAGGAATTTTGGGGTTAATGTAAAGGATGATGCTAGAATGCAGAAGGGTGAGTTACTCAATAGTGGTAGCACGGAAGATTTAGGGTGTTAACCGAAGAGTGTGCGTAATACACCAAAACATGAATGCCTGGCTTTGCCTATATCCCCTAGGAAGTAAAAGAACAAGTACATAACATACACGAGATGAATTCTTAAAATCACTGAAATGAATCAAAGGTTTTTTAAACCCAGATCTATTGCGCTATTTAAGTTACCATCTGATAGAATACAACTTTAAAAAACCTGGCAATTGGCAGTGATCGCTGTTAGCAGAAAATTAAAGTGAACCATCAAATCTTTGGAACAGGTTAATGCGCATGCACAGCTATTCACAAAATTTGACAAAATATATACATATATACACAGATATACATAATCAAATATATACACACGTCCGCATATACCCGTATGCGTACCATAAATTTGTGTGAACACATTTTTTTCCTATGAATGGACTTGCAGTGTCACAGTACCACACACTGAACCAACACTTTAGCCCAAACACGAAGGCACTGTCAGTCAATTTCGAAATTGTACTTCATCCGGAAACACAGTTCTGTCGACAGTGAACATCGTTTTCCATGAACCCAAAAGCCTTTTGAAGAAAGTAAAGACCAGAGATTTTTGGTGTCTGCTTGGTGCTACTGGTCTACCTAGGGGATCAAATGTGATTTGCCACGTTAAGTGCTGGCTCCTTGGGGATCATATATGTGATCCAGTACACTTACTGATCTACCTTACATCATTATACAACTCAACTGCTGCACTGCACAAATAGCACCGATTAATTTATTTGTTTGACCAAACGAATATTATGCACCAATTTAGTCGTTTTATCATCTGGATACGATCGCTTAATTCAGCTGACTTTCGATATGAATATTTTAAATGAATTCAATTGACCTACTTTAAATACTCGTACCTCACGTTCTTGTCACTGCACTATTTCCAAGGGTGCTTGTAGCCGTCAAATACCACTTCTAGATTTTAATAAGTTTTAAAGTCGTCTTTTGTCAAGTCACTGCTGTTCACAGTTGGAAGATGCCACAGTTGGTGGGGTGGAGGTGGTTCTAGGGTTGCTTAGTTCTGCTCCTAGCACTACATAGACAAGGTCTTCCAGTCCTTTGTTAGCTCCAGCTGAAGCCAAAATGCTTTCAAATAATTGACATCTAATCATTATGGGTTGGCTGCTCGCTACTATTCGAGTTCTATCTCACTTAAAATCTGTAAGATATTCTTGTTATAAGTGTTGACGGCATCTCGGGATATCTTCAGCCCAATGAGCTAATTAACACGAAACATCGGGTGAAGGTCATTGAGTTGTACAAAGACCAGGGTACTCTCTAGATGGCGCTGAGCCATCGGGACAAGCAGAAGCTGGAGGACCGATAGTGTACATAGGCTTCCGGACATAGTTGCCGCTGAAAGAGACGAAGAGGATAAAATTTCTGCAACTGTAATATCTGTTCAAATCTAATCTGCTTCAGTGAGTAATGGAAGGGGAAACTGCTGAGTTAATTTCAAATTCTGCAAATTATATTTCTATATACGTCTGAATTTACGATGGACAGATAACCATTTTTTTTTAAATTGGGCTTATAATTTTGCATATTATAATTCCTTTCTATCAAGAAAATTATTAGTTCCCTGCTAGTATTTATCAGCATGGTGTACAGTTTTTAATGAAAGTTATCTCAGACTAAATACGTACTTCTGACTTCAATAGAGGGATACAATTGAAATGCATATAAAAAACTATATGTATCTGTGTGAAAAACAAAACTTATCAATGTAGAAATATTTTTTATCAAAGACAGCCTAATTTGGACATGTATTGTATATAAGATATCCATAATTCACGAATTTTTCATTTTCACTAGAAACAAATAAAGTGGACGGCCCGTATTTGCGGGGGATGCATTCCAAACTACCACCCCCCCCCCCCCCCCCCCCCCCGGCTGAATAGCTAGAATCCGTGAATAGTTAGAGCCCCAATAAAAATGGTTAAAACTACCTACTATGTTAGTTCAAACTTCAGAAAGACCCACTAAAAATGCTTATACCTGGTTTTTTAAAAATAGTTTTATAACAAAAAGTGCATTTAATCATGAAATTGATATGAAAATACAGTAATTTGTGAAAATTTCTCATAAAAAATACCGCGAATACGCAAATTTCCCGCAAAAAATGGGTGGTTAGAAAAATCTGCGAATATGCGAGTCCACAAATGCTGAGCTTGCGAATACAGGCCACTGAGTTCTAAACCCAAGAAAGTCTATCATAACCTTAATGATTTTGGAAAATCAATATTCATGCTCTCATTTCACACTGACAGCAATTGCAATAGTTTTTAAGGAATGAAAATACAATAATCTGAAAAAAATGAGGGAATAATCTTTGTTGCAACCCTTACTTTAGAATCCTTGAGGGGACGTTCCTTGTCTGCCGACCTATTGGCAGATGGTAAACATCAGTAACCAAAATCAATGAAATCTATTCTGGAGGCTGAGTCGTTTTCGAAGCGTACAAAAAAAAAAAAAAAAAAAAAAAAAAAACAAACACAGACATATATACAAGCATTTTTGCCCCTTAAAACCGATGCCTGAAGCAACCCAATGTCTCTGAGAGAGCGCAACATCACAGCAATCCCTGCTTACGAGTGCTCATTTGTATCTAATACACTATTCATCACGACAGTACGTACAGATAGAAGTTATAACACTAAGAAAAGACAACTGGGATGATACTCACGTGGGACCATAGTTACACACGTATATTTTACACTTGAGTTTCCAAGATCGGCCTCGGAACACTTTCGTACAGTCGTGATAAGCTGCGCCACACCCTATCTCCTTGGTGTCTGCCCACACCAGCTGGGTGTAATGGCCTATAACAGCGTGGTTCATTACTCTGAAAATGAAATATATTTCGAGGAATTCAATGCTTCTAGAGAGAATAGAGAATATTATCATTACTGGATTTATATTTCATAGATTTCTAGTTTTTTCGTCGTTTGGGCCCCCAGCTACAAACACCCAGCAGTTATCTGACTTTGGTCGAACTTCTAAAGGACCATTCTATTTTCTTCATACAGTACTTCTCACTTTTTCATCAAGAAATAAAATCTAGGTTTTACCATAAAGCCTCCCTTCTTTCACCTTTAGAATATCTGCACATGCACCAAGCGTGTATTTTTGTAAAGATATTTGATGAATATCACTTTCCTTACCTAAAATCTTTCACCAGATAGTTGGGGACATACTTGACTTCCTCGTACCAGAGTCTGACGGCAGTTTCCCACACTGGCCCAGGATTGCTGCTACTCCATTCATAAAAGATGTTCTGACCAACATAGTAACTTCCTGATCCGCAATCAATCAGAGAACATGTGTTAAGTCATTTATATTATATGATTTATAGGCCTAAGCACGATTCTCTCTGAAACTATTCTGTTACGCTAACTCGTCTGCTTAGACTGAAAGGTAGTAATACTACTTTACTCTGGGATACTGAAACATTGCAAAAACTATTGCTAAATCAATTCAATTATTAAGAGACAGCAATGAAAGCATCTACCGACATAATCCAGCTTTGTACATCTTACTTGACAGAAGTTTTCGACATTCGTGACAGTCATGGTAATCAGGGCAGGCCGACGCCCAGGCCTGAGCAACCTGAGCCAGTTCTCCGTTCCAGGAGAGCTGTTGCATATCAGATGCAGAATACTGGGGTCCTGGAAGGCCTCCGGACTCCTCCCCTCGAGCTACTTTGGCTCTGTAGTCGTTGTGTGACTTGAGGATCTGCTGCTGATCAGTCACCGTCAAGCCTTGCTGGTATATGGCGCAGGTAGCGGGCGTGGGTTTGCACATGGTGTGCTCCTTGTTCAGGTGTACATAATCCGGGCAGCTCCAACTGATAATCCATCAAATAAAACAAATAATCAATGTTTACATGCTGAGATTTCAGGTTTGCTGGGCAATAATCAAAGAATGCACAGAATCATGGATAATGTTTTTTTTTTCAACAAAACCACGCTTTTTTTTATTTTGCAAGGCAATATGCTCGTTTCTTAAGCTTGTCTGCCCGGTCGAACTTTGCCCAATAGACTTTGTTCGATGTGACGTCATAAGGGGTGAAACTGCAGATAAGGTTCCAACTTTTCCCACCTCTGACGTCGCATCGAACAAAGTCTATCGGGCAAAGTTCGACAGTGTGGACAGGGCTTTATTTAGTGATGTACGGACACAACTTCAAAGTTTTGAGTGTTCATATGTTACAGTCAGGAAAGCTCTTAGGTGTGTTAACAGGACATAGTATGTATTAAATTTATGAAGCTTTCCCGGTAATTATTGACAAATGCTTTGAAAATTCGAGAGGGAAATTCATTACTAAAAGCAAGACAGCATCAGTTTGGAATAACATTTCTCCAACAAGATTTTTGATTGGGTAAAACATTATTTATTACGTTCAATCAATTATATTTACCGATACCGACTAATTCAAATGTAATAAATTAACTCTCAAGCAGTGTTTTGTTATATTTATGGGAACTGCCCAGTCAAACACTATTACCATTCCTCTAGTGCCTGTGTGCTTGTCTTGATATAGACACCACCCTACTAAAGAAGATTCAATTAGGAACATTCAACTTACAGATGGGATCACAAATTAAAATTGTGTTCAGAGAACTCGCCTTTACCACCCATAAGCTCCATCCACCTCGTATACGCATGGGTTGCCAGATGCCAGATTCCTTGCTTTACAATCTTTGTTTTTAACCAGTTTCCAGATGGCGCTAGAAGATTATCCTACTGTTAAGACGGAGGGTTTGATAGCTATGAAAAATACAAATTTATTGAAAAATTTGCAATTTTCCGCTCCTATTCTTTACGTACAGTAATATATAAAGTGTATTGTGTTTTAGGATGAAAAATCATACAGTACTGTACTGACTATATGAAGAGTACAGTAACCTACTTACAAACATAACTCGTTTGTCCGTAGGGAGGAGTCTGTAGTACCTTATGTCGCTGTTGATAACTAAACTGGCCCTACGCTACTGAGTCTCACGTTAAAAACGCCCAGTTTATATACTGTTCAAGAAACTAGTACAGTATACTGAAACAGACTGACGTCATGAAACCAATACAGGGAGATCCAAGAGACTCCTTCCTACCTTGGTTTTGCTATTAGTTTGGTCGAGGGGGTTGTGGTTGTAGTGGTTGTCGTGGTAGTGGAAGGAGTGGTGGCGGGAATCCTGGTCAAGTTGTAACTCCAATATCTCTGGTAGCTGGAGTGGCGAAATCCTTCTGGCAAGAGAACAATGAATCCAGAATTAGGAATATTAATTGAATTTTTCCGAAGACGAACGAAATCACGCTATTCTAATATATGGAACTGGAATATGAGAATTTTGACAATGGCCAAGCGCTGGGAACTATGAGGTCATTCATCGCTGAAATGGAAATTGGCAGTAAAGAAGGTGTTAAGTCTAACTAAAGGAAAAACTCGCAGCTGCACAAAGAAAGAATTGTTAGAATGTGGAAAGTAGGATGAAAGATAATATGAACGGAGGTACAGTTAAATGAATGAAAGGTTTTGAGATAGGAGTCGCAGGGATGCCACGAAGAACATCTCATAATGCCTAAAGTGCACTGCGTGAGGTGCACTGATGGCACTACCCCACTACGGGAATAGATTTGTTTTTGCTTGTTTATTTGTTGTTTTTACGTTGGATGGAACCAGTGGCCTTGCAGTGGTTATTCAGCAACCAACGGCTTTACGTGACTTCCGAACCACGTCGAGGGTTAACTTCTATCACCAGAAATACACATCTCTAACCCCCTTCAGTGGAATGCCCCAGACTCGACTTACGGCCATCGAGGTGGCAGGCCAAGTCCATGCCAATCACGCCACTGAGGCGTTGCTACGGGAATAGAAAATGTATGGCCAAATGATAACTCTGTGCTTTGGCTTTTAATGTACTATGAAAGAAAGCTTGAATAATAATAATAATAATAATAATAATAATAATAATAATAATAATAATAATAATAATAAAAATAATAATAATAATAATAAACGTAAAAGCTAACAAGGAAAAATTCTGCACAACATGATGGGAACTCGTAGCCCACCTTGTGGTGACCCAAGCGTCACAAAATTCTTGGACCTTACCCAGGGAAACAGTCTCCCAGGAGCAGATGACCCTGGCGGAGGAATTTCGGAAGGTGTTGAGGGCGACGTCGACCTTGGACGAGTGAGACGAGGTCAAGGTCAGGCTTGGACCCTCTCGGCCGCAGTATCTATAACACAATACAGTTGTTGGTATGAAATCTCCGAAAAAAAAAAATACTGGTTAGGACTTATCTGCTATTTTAACTCACAAGTTCAGAAATATATTTTTTTAATTAGTATACCCACTTACAATCTTGCTTACAGCAAAGAAAATGGGCTATTAAAAGTGTCTGGTGATACCAGCAAAATGCCCTTTTCTCTAAACAGACACAATGGATATTCAAAACAATGCTGAAATATAAAATGAGACGTCTCGCTATAAAGATTACTTTCAGACATGATCTGAATTTCTGAACATCTGTAAACATAACTTACCCTCACGACTACAACCCATGAACTAAACTGGACGAGTTCAATGCATTCAATTCATATTTGTCTCTTGATCTGAAGACATAAGGAACATCTTACCATGTTTGAAGGAGCCAGGGGTGACATAGGTCAGCTTAATCCATATCAACCAACTAACACACAATATGAGGGATATATATATATATATATGCTCAAATGGTGGGCTCCTATAACAGCTTACCGTAATGGCCACTTCGCTTCGTCACTGGTCACAAAAATAACCAAGAATAATAGTAAGGAAGCTGTTTGCTGTCTCCTCTCGTGGATGCCACCTGCAAAAAGTCTTCAACTATCCTGTAACATACTCGTTGCCGTAGTTAGACACTTTGATTGCGGCCTATTTAGCTTATTATTACCGTATACCTAATTTAACAGTGTTCTGCCATTGAAATAAACCCGGCAGAAATTTCTGGACGCTTTATTTCTCTCTCTCTCTCTCTCAAAACGAAAAATCACAGGCACAAACCTTCCCCATACTATCTTAACAACAATGATTAAACGCGAAACACGATATAGCAAATACACAAAACATCACAAACCCTTCCCATTGCCTCCAACGAACACAAACAACCTAACGAAACAACAACCAAAACAACCAGCCACTCTCTCTCTCTCTCTCTCTCTCTCTCTCTCTCTCTCTCTCTCTCTCTCTCTCTCTCTCTCTCTCTCTCTCCTACAAGCGACCCTCAAGAACGTTGACAAATGCAACCACTACATCGCTCCTCCATATAGGGGACCACAATGTGTCTCATAGAAATCTAAATAAAGATTAACAAGCCAGGATAACGTAGCATACCTGGTCCACTCTGCATCGTTGATGCGGATCGCAATGTGGTCTCTCCTGCACCTGGGCGATTTCCGGATGCGGAAGTGGATGCATTCCAGTTTCCAGGAAGTCTCCCCGGAGGTCTGGAAGGGTCACGATGAAGGCTTTGTTAAACAGGAATGGAATGGGACACAGAATTAAGGCCTAAGGCTGGGACCTATGAGGTCATTCAGTGATTTGAAAGATTTGAACGGTGTAACAGGAGGTTGCCCAAGTTGTACTGAAACAATCGTTAGGAGAGGGTGGATAGCAAGATGGAAGAGAATACAAACGAAGGTACAGTAAAAAAGAATGAAAGGGGTTGCAGATAGGGGCAGAAGGGATGCTGCAAAGAATTTTAGTAAAGCCTACAGTGCGCCGCGTGAGGTGCACTAGTGGCCCTAACACCCTACGGGAGCTTTTTCAAATAAACACACCTCCAATAATTGTAATTACAACGTTCATGAATATTATGTACATTGCAAGGTCTTTAACCCTCATTCTATTTCATTTTATAATTTAAAAAATTGTCAGAGAATATTAGTCTTTCATAATCTATCATTTTTCTTAAACCGCGAAAGTAGAGATAAGAGACTAATTAACAGAAACCGCCAAATCTACTTAGGATTTGATACTAAGACCAACATTACTGTTATAGTAGATTCACATCACCTTTGCGTTTGATATCTAGGCCAGTCCCTTACGACGCTCCTGATTGGTTGTTGATAAGCCAATCACAGGACTGGAAACTCTCTCGAGAGTTCACATAGGCTGGATGTACATTCCACCTCTCCTAAGGGATACGTCTTTTACCAGTATCCCTCAGAAAAAGTGGAACGTACATCCTGCCTATGTGAACTCTCGAGAGAGACTGAGAGAATTTCCAGCCCTGTGACTGGCTTATCAACAACAGCCAATCAGGAGCGTCGTAAGGGACTGGCCTAGACATCACATGCGCGGTTGATGTGAATCTATTATAGTACTTCTGCAGCTACGCGAGGCCAGCTAAAAATGGAACTGGAAGCAATGAAGGAAAGCGAATTCGGCATTCAGGGAGTAAGTGCTAATGAAACGAAGTTATTAGTTTTGTTTTACCTGGAAATTCCACAGACACGACCTCTTGCCGCCCATCTTCTTGGGGTACCCCGGACTGGCGAATCTTCCCTTCTCTGCTGTGATGGACCCACCGCAAGAACTTTGGAAAGCCGACACCTGAAAAGACAGAATAAGTCAAAAGGTCTGCGTTCGTTGCAAAAAATGATACCGCAACGAAAACTTGTGTAAAAAGACCGAAGGGCTACGGTCTTCCAGGCTATCAATAGTCAAAAACACACACACACACACACACACGCACAAATATTACTGACAGGACCCAAGACCTCACTGAAACTGGATGGTATCCAGCGGAGATATAATTACTTAGGATAAGATACAGCCTTTGAGCTGTCCAGGACAAACAGTCCTCATTGTTAAGTGTATCCGTAGAGAGCTTATTATAGTACCTTTTCCTGAATAATTATCTCTGCTAGATATACCATCCAGTTTCAGTGAGGTCCTGTTGGTCACTGTGTCAATGCACAGAATAGCTGTGCAATACTGAAGTTTATATAAGGGATTTTGACGTAAGGAAAAATCTATTTCTGGGCGATTGGCTCGTGTCGCCAGCGAAATATCCTTTAATCTATTATTTCTAGGGTAAATGTACTAACACATACCAGAGAATAAATAAATAAAGAAAAAGGTCAGTATAACTGACTCGCTCACTCTCCCAGAGAGTGTCGGTATGAACACTATGGCGAGTGAGACCACTACCACGAGCCAAATGCCAATAGAATTCTCCCACTACAAAATCCCCCAAGAGGAGAGCCGACCCACAGAGTGGGCAGCACCTACTACTACTACTCCATCCCATGCTGCCGACTGCTGCGCCTCTGGTGGCCATCCTGAAGTTAGCAGACAATCTTGGCGATGGGATGGGTAGGGCGGGATTTCGCTGGCGACACGAGCCAATCGCCCAGAAATAGATTTTTCCTTACGTCAAAATCCCTTTTCTGGGCTCAGCTCGTGTCGCTGCGCGAAATCGTACCAGAGAAATAGCACAAGATTGTAAAGAAATTTAACAAAATATAAAAAGGTCTCAAATAAAAGATAAAATAAAAATAAATCAATATAATTGCTAATAAAGATACATATACACAGTGATACAAAATAGAAATATTACTTAATTTTATACTTAATTCTAATAATATTTCTTAACTTAAGGTAATATACATATATACAGGAGAAATGTATCATATATGTACAAAAATGGTATCTGTGTAAAGCAATGTATCAAAACATTCTAAAGCAATTAACACAAAAGTTGAATAAAACAAACTCAACAATAATAAAATATAAAGGAATGTATATGACTTAATATACAAAACCCGTAATCAATATACAAAACCCGTAATCATTATAATAAGATGTATCTCCTAGCATAAAAATAAGGAGATGACATCCACGAGATCAATAACCATCATCAAATGTGAGTGTCCCTAGCAAAAAAATAAGGGACACCCACTACATCATCATAAAAGCAGCTAAGACACAAGGTGACCGTAAATGAACAAGGCAGGAATAGACGAACTGTTGGGTGAGGCAGGTAGAAAGGAGGACTGGATCTTCTACTAAGGATTAGTGAGAGTCAGGAGAAACTATGTTCCCCGCTGCTACTGCTGAAAATTTCAGAGCTTCCAAGGACTTTAAGTAATGACGTTTGAACACTGTCGGCGATTTCCAACCAGTATACTTTTTCAACTCATCGAAGTTCATATGTTGGAAATAGTTAATTGAGGTGGCTACTGCCCTGACATCATGTGCTTTTGGGAAAGAGTCAGGATTGGCTTGTTTAATGAAGTACAGGATTTGTTGCCTGATGCCTTTAATAGATAAAGTGCCACCTTTTTCTCTCTTAAAGAGAGGACCCGATGAGGATGAGGAGGTCCTAGATAGAAAGGCTCGTAAGGCTGAAACTGGGCAAAGAGATACATCTTGTGGAAGGGGTAGTACCTTCCATGGTTCCCACCTCATCAAAGGATCTTCATTCTTAGCTATAAAGCTACGTTCCGGAGAGAGTAGCACTTCCCCTGTGGGAAGGAACTGAATATGATCCGGATCTCTGGATAAAGCCGACAGTTCTGAAATTCTAGCTCCTGAGGCCAAGCTTAATAAAAACAGGGTTTTTCTTAAGAGCATTATAAATGAGCATGTGTCATTATTGGTTTCTGAAGCCAGCTTTAGAACATCGTTTAAGAACCATGACACTGACGTAGGCCTTACAGAAGGTCTAAGTCTAGCACACGCCTTGGGAATAGACGAGAAGTAGGAATCTGTCAAGTCTATGTTGAACCCAAATTGAAAAATCTTTTTCAAGGCTGACTTGTTTGTCGTAATTGTGCTAGCTGCTAAGCCTTTTTCAAATAAGGATCTGAAAAAGGATATAGCTGAATTGATTGTCATGATCCTAATATCTGATTCTTTCAGGAAGGTTGCTAACTTTTTGACAGCAGCATCATACTGTCTCAAAGTTGAATCTCTTTTATCGGATTCCAAGAAGAGAATATTCTGAGGGTCAATATTCGCATCCCTTTTTGCTGCAAACTTCATGAAATCCATAAAGTTAGGGTTTTGAGAATCCCTGAGGAAGCGAACACAGTCCTCGTTTGTACTGACTGGGAGAGCCTGGGATTGGGGATCCGAAGAGGGCGAAGACCCAGTTCTAGAATGAGAGGGTACCAATTGCTCTTCGGCCAGTCTGGGGCTACTAGAGCCACTTGACCCTTGAATGTCCTGAGTTTGTTTAACACTTTCATGAGAAGATTCACTGGAGGAAAGACATAAATCTTCTCCCAGTTGTTCCAGTCCAGAGCCAGGGCGTCCGTGGCATAGGCCAGAGGGTCCAGGTTGGGGGCCACATAACACGGGAGTTTGTGGTTCGCTTGAGATGCGAAGAGATCCACCTGTAGACCTGGAACTCTCTGAAGAATCCATTGGAACGAACTGTTGTCCAGTGACCATTCCGACTCTAGAGGTACTGATCGGGATAGAGCATCTGCTATGACGTTTCTCACTCCAGCTATATGAGTGGAGGAGAGATGCCAACTGAACTTGTCCGCCAGGAGAAGATGGCTACCATGACAGATTTAGATGACGTGACTTGGAGCCTCCTCTGTTTACACAATGTACTACCACTGCGCTGTCCAGGACTAGCTTTATGTGGAGTACTTTGGCGGACGTAACCTTTTTAGAGTCAAGAACACTGCCATTGCCTCCAGTACGTTTATATGGAACTGACGGAACTGAGGTGACCACGTTCCTTGGACCTTCTTGAACTGGGAATATCCTCCCCAACCGCTTAATGAAGCGTCTGTGTGGATGGTGAACCCTGGTGGAGGAAACTGAAGAGGCACTGACACCGACAAGTTCTTGACTTTCGTCCACGGCCGGAGTCGATTCTTTAGAATCAGAGGGACTGAGGACAATTTGTCCCCTGGACCTGACATTTGCTCGTGAGCGCCAGATTCTGGTTAGGTCTTTCAGTTTGGCTTTCATTAGGATGTTCGTCACTGATGCAAACTGGAGAGAACCCAGGATCCTTTCCTGAGATCTTCTTGACGCCAGTTTGTGACTCAGAAATTGCTTGACTGACTTCGCTATTTCCTTCCTCTTGGATGATGGAATCGACAGAGTTATGGGAGGATAGATTCCATTGAATGCCTAGCCACTGAAAGTTTGACTCTGGAGTGAGTCTTGACTTGGTCCTGTTTATCTTGAAGCCTAGATATTCCAGGAACTGAATCACTTTCAGTGTTGCTCTGTTGCATTCCTCGACTGTTGAAGCCCAGATCAACCAATCGTCGAGATACGCTACTACCATAATCCCAAAAGCAAAGGCCCCTTGCGAATCTGAGTTGTTGAACTAACTACTTCCGCCAGCTTCGTAAACACCCTGGGTGCTACGTTGAGCCCGAAAGGAACTACCTTGAAGGAGAATGTCTGGTCTCCTATCTTGAAGCCCAGATACGGATGGAAGTGTCTTGCAATAGGGATATGATAGTAAGCGTCTGTAAGATCGATAGAGGTGGTGACGGCCCCACGGGGAAGTAAGGTCCGTACCTGCGAGATCGTGAGCATCTTGAACTTGTCGCAGCGAATGGCTAAGTTTAAGCGGGACAAGTCTAAGATTACCCTTCTTTTTGTGAGCCACTTCTTTGGCACGCTGAACAAGCGTCCTTGAAATTTTAACCTTTTGACTCTCGCTATAGCTCCTTTCTGAAGGAGATCCTCCGCATACTCCGTCAGTTCCTTGGAAGGAAGTTGGCGGAAAGGTCTGGATGGAGGTGGGTTCGTTAACCAGCTCCAACCCAGGCCTTTTGACACAATGCTGTGAGCCCACTTGCTGAAGTTCCACCGGTGGCGAAAGTGAAACAGCCTCCCTCCTACCTGAAATTCCTCATTGGTTCTGGTAGCCTCCCCGGCCTCCTCTGAAATGTTTTTCCCCTATTTAAAGGGACCTCCCGATCCTCTCCCACGAAAGGATCGCTTACCTCTGCCTCCCTTACCCGAGCGGTCATACTTCTGTGATAAGCTTGACTCTCGAAGGATTGATTGTAAGCTGGAGAGAGGGCGTAAGAGGTGGAGGCTGAGGCTGAGGGAGATAACATAAATAGGCTGTGATTGAGCCTTTGAGGTGGAAGTTGGGGCTGTTGCACTAAGGGAACAGCCGGAACTTGCTGAGAAAAGCGTGGGCTGCTTTTTCTGATAGGGCTGGAAACGTTCTGGGTTTCCTTTGACCCTTACCTCTAGCTGCTTGATCTTGCCGCCTCTTGGCCGTAAGACCCCAACGGTCCTTAAGGCTCTGGTTCAACCTCGTAGCCTCTGATTGAACCTCCTTCACCATCGCTTCTGGGAAGAGGTCTGGCTCCCCAGATGCTCGACGCAAGTAACCTATTCGGCTCGTGCCGAATAGTTGCTTCTTGTAGGACATGCTTCCTACAATTCGTCCTAGCAGTGGCAAACTCAAACATATCTGACTGTACCGTTTGAGTCAGAGATTTGGTCATAAGTTTGAAGAGCGGTTCTGAGCCATAGGCTATGGTAGCCACCTCGGTCATAGCCATGGAATTAATAGATCTGGCTAACCGTGATTTGGCGTCAATTCAGCCTGAATAAGGCTATCTGGAAGCCTAGGTAACTTTTCACCAAACTGCTCCATAGCACAGTCCGGTTTGAGTTTGCCAGCTGAGAAGGTGTTAGGTAAGTCTTCCCACAATTCTCCGGCTGAAGGAAGTAACGGAGATGTAGGATCTGCTTCCTTCAGTTGAGGCATGGGGTCCCCCTCCCCCTTCTGGGCCGCTGGAATGGTAGACGTCGCGATCTTTGTCAGGAAAGGGAGCGGGGTTACTCTCATCCATCGTAAAGATCGTAAACGGACTCTTGAAAGGTTGGATTTTCGTATTGGAACAATCCATGTCCTCTAGACACCTGAGCCATTCTCTCTGAGCCTGGTCACGTGAATAGAGGACTGTCTCCTTTGGAACTTTATCATCCCGAGTCATGGCTGAGGCGGTGAGCCTTGCGTAGCCGATGAACGGAGGCTGAAGGTCTTCCGGGTAGAACTCGAAGTCCTCGATCCTCCGAGTTCCACATTCCGGGATAGAAATGAGTCCGTCTTGGAAGGGGCGTATGACGCTACTCTCCAAGGCGTTGCTTCATTGAGAACGGAGGTAGAGAGTCATACGGGGGAAGCTGGGCTCCACCTGTATTGAAAGGTGGAGGAGAGGCTAGAGGAGCTTGGCTCAGTCCGGCTATAATGCTGTCTTGGGAAGTAATCCTATCCGACAACCGAGAGATCATTTGTTCCATGCTACTTTTCAGAGACCCAACCAGGTCGCCCACCTGTTGTAACAGACCAGCATTGGAGTTCAAAGCCGGAGCTGCTGCGGAGGTGGAGGGGTGGCTCTGAATTGGAACCAAAGGTAGCGGAACTGACGACTCTGCCGGAGTGTGAGATCTCTCTCTGGAGGATTTACTCCTCGAGGACTTAGAGCCGGACCCAGAAGCTTTAGATCTCTCTGCTCCGGGATTCCTAGCGGAGACTTACGAGAGGAAGATGACGCCGAAGCCGTCTTCTTAGACGACGACGACGTCTTTGTCAAGGATTTCACTGCTTGACCCTTGACCTTGGGTCTAACTGAAGCGTCAGGAGGAGTATATAGTTCGTCACCGTAAGCCTTGGAAGGATGGAGAGGTTGCAGGAGTAGAAGAAACAGTTGCACCCAAGGGTATCCCTTGGGTGTCCACCTTACCTACCTCGACCAACAGGTCGTCTACACCTACCATAGGTTCTACATTGATATCCAACGTCGCGACTTCCGAGGAGATGTCCTGGCCTTGGTCAGTCAATGAGGCAGCCAGCTGTTGCTGGATAAAGGCGATAGTCGGGGCAGCCTCTACTGGATCGACGTATCCTGTCGCCTTGCCTCCGGGGAAGATTAGTACCACCAACCTTTTCTCCAGGATGTAGGGCATACCCTTGGCGGCGTTTTTCCCGAAACCGCCGACCCAGGCCCGCAGGGTTGCCAGTGCGGTATCCCTCACGGCCGGCGCCTGGAAGAGAGGGGTATTGATTAGATTTAAGAATAACTTAAAACTAAACTAACTTAAAGCATAACTTAAAATTATAGGGACTATAAGGCCCCTTGAATTTACCTTAAGTTAGTTGAGTGATTGATGTAAAACTTAAGCACTAAAACAGATGAGGACCAGCTACCGGAGATGGTATACTTACCCCGTCTAAAAGCTGGCTCACCAGATCGTAACATATGGTACACGTCTCATGGTACCAGACCTGGATGTCCCCGTGCGGAGTCGCGCATGGAGCATGGGACCGGCAAACTTCGTGTCCACATGGGTCCTGAAGTGTGGCGGCGCATCCTGGATGCTCACAGTTGGTGGTCTGTAAGTGGAAAGACACATGAGTATCTTAAAGAACATCACTTACAGGCTAAAGGACAGAAGAACTCCGAAGAATTTGCCGGAGCTCGGATTTGGGCTAGCCCCTCCCTTAATCGCCTGAATAGGCTATAAACCCCGGAGGTATCCGATGAAACATGAAGGGAGGGGGAATGGTTTAAGGTACTTAAGATAAACTTAATAGTTTAACATAATAGAACTTAAACCTAAAAGCTCGAACGTACCGGACTAAGTCCAGTGCGTGGCGGAGTGTATAACTCAGTGAAACGGAGAGGTTAGAAGGGACCGACTGTATGTTCCGGTCCACCCCGTGGGGTAGACTAGCACCTTTCCGCTGGATGCCAGGTCTCCGGTGGTAAAGGAGCCCTAGTAAGGTGGGAAAGAGCAAGGGGCATACAGACTCGGGCTAGTAACGGAGCGACGGAGTAGTAACGGAGGGGGGAAAGGCCAGTCCCCCCACCTTACCATCCGACGGACCGAGAAGCCGGAGAGGTCGAGTCCAGTCTGGGTCTGTCCCGTCCCTCTACCCCCTCCGCCTGGGGGGAGAGAGGGTGGGCAGGCAGGCTCGGGTATGCAGGAGGCGAGCATGGGCAGGCCTAACCACCCCCCCCGACCCTATGGAAGAGCGGGAGGGGGCAAGGTGACTGGACAGGCGTCTGGCTGCCTCGTGATCAAATAGTGACCACGGGGCGATAAGAACAACACTAAGCCTAGACCACAACCAACTGATCAGAGAGATGCTATCGGGAAGCAACCGAGCTGAAAGCGTAACATAAAGGCCCAATGGGCCATGACCTAGGCTAAGCGAGCCAGACGCCTAACTAACCTAACAATATCACATAAATATACAAATGAATAACAAAATGAAAGAAAGAAACAAAATAGTAGGAGAAAAAATCCAGGAGTGTACGACTAACCCGAAGGCAAGTCTACCACTCAAAGCTAGCCGAGGCCGATACTAAGAGCCGTGGCTAGGGTCTGGATGGAAGAGCCTACATAAGGTAAAAGACATGCATGCATGACAAAACCGTGTAGACCTTACCCTAAACAAAGCGGATAATAAAAATAGAGCGTACAAAAGCCAGGGGAAGTTCTGGGTATGGGCGACCCAGAACGGACCCACCACGAGGCAGAACCATGCTGCCATGCTTCCGACCTAGAGACCGTATTTATACCTAAAAAAACGGCAAATACGTGCTCAGGGCCGGAAAAACCAATTAGCAATAAACATTGAGTACTTAACTTAGCTGCTGCGATGGCTGCACGCTCCATGGTAATAAAATCCAAAGGAAAGGGCACAAAAACACAGAGAAGAAAATGGCACGTGTGTCTCGTGTGCGCTAACTGAAAAGGATGGCCACCAGAGGCGCAGCAGTCGGCAGCATGGGATGGAGTAGTAGTAGTAGGTGCTGCCCACTCTGTGGGTCGGCTCTCCTCTTGGGGGATTTTGTAGTGGGAGAATTCTATTGGCATTTGGCTCGTGGTAGTGGTCTCACTCGCCATAGTGTTCATACCGACACTCTCTGGGAGAGTGAGCGAGTCAGTTATACTGACCTTTTTCTTTATTTATTTATTCTCTGGTATGTGTTAGTACATTTACCCTAGAAATAATAGATTAAAGGATATTTCGCGCAGCGACACGAGCTGAGCCCAGAAATCTATCTACACATATAGATATATATCTATATTATATATATATATATATATATATATATATATAGATTATATAGATATATATATATATATATATATATACTATATGTATAATATATATATGTATATATGATATATATATATATATATATATATATATATATATATGATATATATATATATATATCTATCTATCTATCTATCTGATATATATACTATATATATATATTATATATATATATACTATATATATATATATATATATATATATATATATATATATATATATATATATACATACTATCTATATATTATATATATTATATAATATATATATATTATATCTATATATATAGTATTATATTATATATAATATATAATATATATATATATATATATATATATATATTATATATATATATATATATATATTGTGACGAAGTGCCAAGTATATGGTTACCATTAATTACTTGGGGGGAAAGTGGCCAAATATCTGGTTACTACACTTACCACTCATTAACTGATACCTCACAAAAGCCAGACACCTGAACCCTCATCACAGGTATTAAACGACTGAATACTCTAAAGGCAACAGTGATCCCTTAACAACTTACCAGTATTGCAGAAAATCAGACTAAGTTCATCAAAACAGGTGTGAGGTAATCTTGTAAGTAATTAAATTATTAAATTAATGAAAGGGCATCACTCCATCAACAACTTTAAAAGTCTAAGTATTTCCCTGATTTCAGAAGTCTAAGTACTTCCCTGGTTCTAAGTCACTTCAAGTAAATGAAGGAAAACAGATCAATTACCACTCTATGTTTCTACCTAACAAAGTAAAGTTTAATTAATTCTTGAATCAAATTAAGTAAAATTAAATCAAAATTCATTTATCACAAAATTCAAGAACATTAATTCAATCAAAATTCAAAAGTGTTAGGCAATAATTGAAATTTGGAAACTAATTCACAAGTGCTAAACAATAATTAAATTTGAAAAGAATTCTAAGTAAATGCAAATTAATTCACAAGTGTTAAATTTAATTAAATATGCAATGATTAAGCAATGAAAATAACTAAGTTAATTAAATTGTGAATGCAAGTGAAAATACAGAAAAATGTGGAAAATATCACAATTTCAAAAAGTATTAATCACACAAAATATAAAATAAAAAGGCACACTTCAATAAGAAAATGAACAAATGCACAAAAATGAAACAAACACAAAACACAAAAATTTGTAATGTGTAAAAGTGTAAATCTTTTCACTCAAAACATTGTAACCATCAGTTTTTACCAAACCTTCGTAACCATCTGTTATTAGTTATTAGTTAACCACTGTTCCTATCCGTTATTAGTTGCAACTAATAAAAATATAACACACTACCTTTTTGGTATACCAACTTCTTTCTTTCTTGCTGCAGCTTGTTTTACACTTTCACAAAACCAGGCGCCGTTACGAAACAATGTTTGTTCAGATTCCACAAAAAACACTAAATAATACTAAATAAACTCTAAGAAATATCAAATCTGAAATTTACAAATTACGAGTGACCATTCAAATAAGTACGAAATCGTTATGTTACTTTTAAAATCAAAAGTGCTATGAGAGAGAGAGAGAGAGAGAGAGAGAGAGAGAGAGAGAGAGAGAGAGAGATAGATGTGAACGCCTCGAGTATCTGAGTTCTAATGAAATTCTCTTCCTTATGGAAGCTGGACAGTGGA
>NC_087211.1:49102023-49117023 GCF_015104395.2 Macrobrachium nipponense | reverse complement strand
TTCTTAGATAGTGACCCCCAAGGGTTCCCGGGGTCACTGTATCTGGGACTAATATTTCTGGGGAGTCGTTATCTTTTAAGATATTTAGTCTTTTGTTTATGTTTTTACAGTCATCCATCCAAACGGGCCTGTACTAAACACGCAGCAAAGGTGGATACATACCAGTTTAAAATCACCCTTGGGGGTCACTACCTAGGAAAGATTAATGTGAATTTTTCCTGTGACTTTCTCTACCTGGATTCGACCATCCATACGACAAACTATAGAGGAGCAGTTGTATCAGATTATCCGTTGCTGCCTTATTCCTGTTCAACTACAGTGGTACCTAGAGATACGAAAGGCTCAACTTACGAAAAACTCGAGATACGAAAGCAAATATGAAGATTTTTGCGGCTCTGCATACGAAAATTGTTCAAGATACGAAAGGTTGTTGCTGTAAGTCCGAGATTCGCCTGGACCACCGATAACAATTTTAAAACTTGAGCGCCGCCAACTGAGTAGACTCGCCACCATCCTCCCGCTCTCCCATTGGTTCCTGATGCTAGTCACCACCATAAGATCCTTCTCTCCTATTGGTCAGCATCTCTCCCATGATCCCATCATGCATCTACGTAGCGGCGTGATTTTTCGGCCACTTCGTGGCATCATCGGTATTGTAAGCACGCGGAATTCGTTCGCTCTATACGATTTCGTTTATTAACGTAAATTCGTTAGTGATTTCGTTGTAGTATACTTTATCGTGTTGTGTGAGATCTTTACTTCATATGTATACTACATAACATAATTACGTACATTATATACGTAGTCATGGGTCCCAAGAAAGTTGAAGTTCACGGAAAGAAGAAGATGCTTTCTTTGGAGACGAAGATGGAGATAATTAAAAAGTATGAAGCTGGTATGCGATTAAGTGTGATCGCCAAGGAATATGGCCGAAATCCGTCGACAATAGGCACCATCCTTAAGCAGAAGGATGTCATCAAAGCAGCTACACCTTCCAAGGGCGTGACTATTTTGTCCAGCAAGAATAGCCACGTGCACAACGAAATGGAAAGGCTGCTTCTTGTCTAGATAAAAGACAAAGAAATCGCTGGTGATACAATAACCGAGACGGCAATCTGCCACAAGGCCAGCGCTATTTTCGTCGATTTGATTGCCCAGGCCGAAGACGACGGAGGAGAAGGGACATCGATGCCAACCCCAGAGTTCAAGGCTTCTCATGGGTGGTTCGAAAAATTCCGTAAACGGACTGGCATCCATTCGGTGGTGCGGCATGGGGAGGCGGCCAGCTTGAACACGAAAGCGGCCGAAGCCTTTATTAAGATGTTCGACGAGATGACTCTCAACAAAGGCTACAGTTCTCAGCAAGTCTTCAACTGTGATGAGACTGGCCTTTTTTGGAAAAAAATGCCTCGTTGGACGTACACCACGCAGTAAGAGAAGAAGCTACCCGGGCATAAGCCTATGAAAGACAGGCTTATGCTCGCACTTTGTTCGAACGCCAGTGGGGATTGCCCCTACTTGTGTATCATTCGGAGACGCCTCGAGCCTTCAAGGCCCACAAAGTGCTTAAGGAGAAGCTTCCAGTGATGTGGAGGGCTAATGTGAAAGCCTGGGTAACAAGACTTTTGTTCACCACATGGGTAAATCTGTGTTTCGGCCTGGTGGTGAAGAAATTCTTGGAAGAGAAGCGCCTCCCTCTGAAATGTCTGCTGGTGTTGGACAATGCCCCTGCTCACCCTCCTGGCCTCGAGGAAGATATCCTAGCAGAGTATTCGTTTATCAAGGTTCTTTATCTTCCGCCTAACACCACCCCTCTCCTCCAGTCCATGGACCAGCAAGTGATATCGAACCTCAAGAAGCTGTGTACGAAACATCTTTTCAAGAGATGTTTCGACATCACCGATACCTTTGGAAGGAGCATTTCGATGTTGTGATATGCATCCGACTCATCAACCAAGCTTGGCAGGAGGTTTCGAGGCGAACCTTGAATTCCTCATGGAGGAAACTCTGGCCTGATGCCGTATCCGCCAGAGACTTTGAGGGATTCGACGAGCTGCAGATTCAGGAACAGTTGATGATCCTGAAACTATTTCGCAACCAGTTGGAGGCCATGCAACATAACGTCGTTCAAGAAGAGTTCTCTAGCAGCGGCGAGGAGGAGGACGGCGACTCTATGACAACTGTAGAAATGAAGGATGCTCTAGCAGCTGCCTTTCATAAGGTGCAATCATTCGTAGAAAAGAGACACCCCGAAAAGGCTTACACAGGTCATATGCTTGCACAGTTCGATGACATTTGCCTGAGTCGTTTCAAGAACATTGTCAAAAGCAGGCAGAAGCAATCTTCCTTGGATAGTTATTTTTTAAAGAGGCTTTTAGTAGGAGTAAGCAAAAAGGAAGAACCAAGTGATACTACGAAAAAACAGAAAGTTGAAAGTGGTGAAGAAGTTGAAATTTTGTTTAAAAAAAAAAAAACGTAAAGTATAACAAAGTATAAAAAAATGTAAAAATAAAAAAAAAGAAAAAAAAAACAATTTTAATTATAAGTTTTTTGTAAAGTTAACTGTTACAGTTTTGTTAATGTGTTTCGTAAAGTTTAGTTTATGTTTTTCTGACATTTTTTTTTTATGTTTCGTAAAGTTAAGTGTACGTACGTATCTGCCATTTGTCCTCCTCCTCTGTTGCCACTTTCGGAGATAGCTTCACTCGGAAGGTAAGCTTCCACATTTTACTACATACGTACGTATGTACTTACAGTATTTCTTGTATACCATGTACACTAATAACACTTGTTTTTTTTTATTTACAGGTACATACATATAGGTACTACTAGTGTATTAAGTTAGGTATTGAATGGTCCAAATTGTTGTAGTATTTCATTGTTTATGGGTCAATTTAGCTTTATTATGAAATTTACTGGGGCGTTTTTGGAGGGCTTGGAACGGATTAGGAATTTTACATGTAAAATGCAGTTCAAGATATGAAAAACTCGTGATACGAAGGCCGCCTCGGAACGGATTGATTTCGTATCTCGAGGTACGACTGTATTCTGAACGCTCTTTTTACCTGCGTGTGAATAGCCAAATCCCCCTTTGCAGTATACTGGCAGCTCTAAGAGCATAAAAGCCCAGTGCCAGCACAATATACTTGTTTATTCATTTCAATTTCATCCCATCCTTGTACGTAACACAATAGTGTCTCTTGAGCTAATAATGAATGTGTATAGTTGAAACACCTATAAAAACGCTGAAAACGGCCTATTTTGGTAGGTAAAAGTGCATTTTATGATGAAATTGATTAAAAAAAACAGGAATATCTTGATATATATATATATATATATATATATATATATATATATATATATATAAAGTACTTCTCACTGTATCCAAATATTCCTATGAATTGTACTTTGGTCGAAATACTCGCCAAATATTTATAGCATTTCTGACATTTGTGTACAAAGATCCCTCACTACTATGAAGACTTACTCTACATACCTTGATAACAAAAGACTCTTTCTTGGTCCCTTTACTGCCAGACAGGTCTTCTGGTTCCTTTGAAATTAATGACGAAGAAGAAGAGGACGATGTAGGGTTATGATGGGACATTTTAGGAGTAAACATTTCTTTCGATTCGCCGACAAACGACAACTTAGTTGGCTTCTCGGGGATAATTTCATTGTGCTCTCTGCTTCGAAAATAGTGAGTTTCTGTAGGCCGCTGGGGATCGTGCGGGCTTGCATGTTCCGTTGACGAGGGCTCGTCGTGTTTGGCAATCGAGACCCTGTACTGTTTTCTGGTGGTTCTTGGTCGGCCGAGACTGACTGTGTAGTACTGAGTGCGGTAACTCCTCGTCTTGGCTCTTCTTCTCGTGGTTCTCCTCCTCGGTCTTGCCGATCTCGTTACTCTCTCCGTTGAGTCTCCGACCAAGTGTCCAGACTCGAACTGACTCTTCTTTTTCTTTGCCTTTTTGTTGTTCTGCTTCACCTTCTTCCTACTTCTGCCTAGTTTCCTGGATGCTTTGGAAAGCTCCCCTAAAACATTCAGGTACTCCTCATACTTTGTTTCCGAGCTGTTGAGTTCGTTGCCACTAATCCACGCCGGTTCACCGGCGCTGAAAAGCCGGAGATAAGTCGATTTAGGATGGACGGAAAAGGAGCCGTACACCTGGCTGTCGTTATCGTACAGAAAGTGTTCGTCGTCAATCACGAAGATGGTGTTGTCATCCTCCTCGTGATGGACGCTATTGCCCGTGTGGTTGGAATGCCTGTAAAACCTTCTGTTATCAGAACCACCGTCGTGTCTGCGTTTAAAGCCGTGAAACTGTTTGGTTTGGGCGAGTCTCTGCTGATACCCTTGGGGGTCATCTCGTTCTTGTTCCTGCCTCTTCTTCTGGTAATAGCGTTGCAGGGCCTTGATTTTGTCCAGTTTCTCGGCAGTGGACGGCCGAGATCTACCATGAGGCCTCGAATGGGCTTCGGGCCTCTGTTCTTGGTGAAGAAGTTCATTTTCTGTAGAACTGTTGCCTTGTATTTGACCCAAGTGACCCTGGTCTCGTAATCCTGCGTACTCGAGATCAATCTCGGAATAGGTAGTTCTCCAAATCTTCGACCTCGGGCCCCGTCCACAGAATCTGTAAGAAGAAATTTTTTTATTATTTACCATTAACCCTTAAACGCCGGAGCGGTAAATAAAAAAATGACTCCCGTATGCCGGAGGGGTTTGAGAGTGAGCGCGTAAGCGGAAAAAATATTTTTTTCAAAAAATCACAGCGCGCTTAGTTTTCAAGATTAAGAGTTCATTTTTGGCTCCTTTTTTTGTCATTGCTTGAAGTTTAGTATGCAACCATCAGAAATGAAAAAAATTATCATTATCATATATAAATAATGCGATATATGATAGCGCAAAAACGAAATTTCATATATAATTGTATTCAAATCGCGCTGTGCGCAAAACAGTTGAAGGTAACTAGTTACTTTTTTTTTCGTTGTAATGTGCACTAAATTGCGATCATTTTGATATATAATACATTGTAAAACGATAAAAGCAACACAGAGAAAATATTATCACAAAATAATGCATGAATTCGTAACGCGCTTACGTAAACACATATTTTTTTCAAAAATTCACCATAAATCTAAATATTGTCCTAGAGACTTCCAATATGTTTCAGAATGAAGACAAATGATTGAATATTACTATACTGTAAGAATATTAGCTTAAAAATGCAGTTTTCGACCATATCTGACGAGCTAAAGTTGACCGAATGTCGAATTTTTTATATATATTTTTTTTTATATGCAATTATTCGGAAATAAGAAAAGCTACAACTTTCAAATATTTTTCGTTTTATTCTACATGAAATTGCGCACATTTTCATATATAAAACTCTATGAAATGCCTAATATGAAACGGAGCAAATATTCCGAGAATGGGACTTACGCATTTCGGAGATTTGTGGCGGAGAATCCGCGCGCGGAGGGAAGGAAAGTTTTTTTTTAAAAATTCACCATAAATTTAAATATTGTGCTAGAGACTTCGAATTTGTTTCACGATGAAGATAAATGACTGAATATTACTAGACTGTAACGAGTTTTATCTTACAATTGCGTTTTTTCGACCATTTCGGTAGAGTCAAATTTGACCGAACGTGGTTTTTTTTTCTATATTTTATCGTGATTTATATGCAAATATTTCGAAAATGAGAATAGCTACAAACCTTCAACTATTTATTGTTGTATTATACATGAAATTGCGCACATTTTCATATATAAAACGTTATGTAAACGGCTAATTTAAAATGGTGCAAACATTACCACAATCGCACGTATGATTTTTTCGGAAGAGTTACCGCGCGGACGTAAAGAAAATGTTATTTTTTTCATAAATTCACCATAAATCGAAATATTGTGCTAGAGACTTCCAATTTGTTGCAAAATGAAGGTAAATGCTTGAATATTACTAGAATATAGACGTTTTAGCTTACAATTGCGTTTTTCGACCATTTCGGTAGAGTCAAAATTGACCGAAGGTTGAAAATTTGTCACTTATCATTTTTTATATGAAAATATTTCAAAATTGATAAAAGCTACAACCATGGGTTGTTTTTAGTTGTATTGTGCATGAAATTGCGCACATTTTCATATATAAAACTTTATGTAACGGCTAATTTAAAATGGTGCAAACATTACCACAATCGCATGTATGATATTTTCGGAAGAGTTACCGCGCGGACGTAAGGAAAAAGTTTTTTCATAAATTCACCATAAATCGAAATATTGTGCTAGACACTTCCAATTAGTTGCAAAATTAAGTTAAATGATTGAATATTACTAAAATATAAGATTTTTAGCTTACAATTGCGTTTTTCGACCATTTCGGTAGAGTCAAAGTTGACCGAAGGTTGAAATTTTGGCACTTATCGTTATTTATATGAAAATATCTTAAAACTGATAAAAGCTACAATCATGAGTATTTTTTTGTTGTATTCTACATAAAAATGCGCACATTTTCATATATAATACTCTATGTAACGGCTAATTTAAAATGGTACAAAAATTATGTCAAAGTGACGAAATAATTTCAGAGATGTGTCACAGATACTTTTTAGTGCGGCAAGAAAGAAATTCGCGCTTGCGCGCCTGCGTAACGATTGTAAACAAAACAACACCTTGATCCGTGAACTCCCAGCATCCCCCAAGGCGCGTGATTCAAGAGTTTTTGGCTGGTAGGTGCCTAAAAGTATTTTTCCGCAAATTTTTTTTTTAAAAAAAACTTTTGTATGTCGACGTAAAATACGTCCAGTCGGCACCCGAGAGACAAAAAATGTCGACGTAAAATACGTCCAGTCGGCGTTTAAGGGTTAATCATGTTTCTAATATAATCTTCAGATACTACACTGATCACAGGGAATGCGTTTCCTGTCTTATCGGTGCCATTTTCAAAGTTCTGCCAAACAAAATGCATTGTCACTCATTTTTAATCCTAAGGTGGTCATATAAAACTTAAACCAAAGGCCAAGCACTAGGATCTATGAGGTCATTGACGACGGAAAGAGAAACTGAGAGTAAAAGTTTATAAGTTAAAAACCTCGAAGTTGCACTACGAAACAATCGTCAGCCGAAGATGAAAACCAAGATGGAAGAAAGAAAATATGAAGGGAGGTAGAGTAAAAGGAGTGAAAGGGGTTGCAGCTACAGACCATACACTGCAAAGAACCTTAAGTAATGCCTACAGTACAGTGTGAGATCTGCACTGATGACACTACACACACACACACACTCCTCACCAAAACGCCCCCCCCCCCCCCCCCAAGGGAAGGCTTATCTGAGAAGTATTGTAGACACCCAGAAAGGAGAGCAAATATCCTTAAAATTAAACACATGTGATTATCTGTATCTCTCCTGATACAGGAAGCCTTTCAGTTCACTGGCAGTATTGTAATATATATCTTTGAAGTGTCGAGACATTCAAACCTATCACCAAATGCTATCCAGTAGTCATTATCTTTTCATTTATCTGGTCCGCTGGTGTGGTGGCTAGCTTAAATTGAATATAAAATTTAGGCCAAAGGCCAAGCACTGGGACCTATGAGGTCATGCAGCGCTGAAATAGAAATTAACTGTAAAAGGTTTGAAAGGTGTAACAGGAGGAAAACCTCGCTGTTGCACTATTAATCGATTGTTAGGAGAGGGTGGAAAGTAAGAAGAGAATATAATAGGAGGTACAGTAAAAAGAACGAAAGTTGTTGCAGCTAGGGGCCGAAGGCACGCTGCAAAGAACCTTAAGTAATGCCTAGAGTGCACCGCATGAGGTTCACTGACGGCACTATCCCCTAGCGTTGTGGCCACTGACTTGAAATTCAAACTTCCAAAGAATGTTGGTTTCAACCTCCCCACACTACAGCAGTAACTGATCATGATACAGAGCCAGTGATCTTTCATCGCCCAGAAGGAGGCGCGAACCTACGACATCAGAGCGGCATTCCGCGACGCTAACCACCATACCAGCCGTGATAGGGCATTAGCGGATGAGCGGGAAAACATGACAGACGAATTACTGACAGGAAATTGCACATGAAAGGGAGATTCAGCTGACTTCCTCTCTCTCTCTCTCTCTCTCTCTCTCATTCATAATCCCACAGGCAATTAATCCAGGAAATGAAGAATCACACGCGAAGATGTGATTTTTTTTCCTTTCCTTTTCTTCTTCAAATTCATTGAAGACATTTCGTTTCTGATCATCATCCAAAACTGAGGTCCTGATCAATTTGATAATCACCCTCAAAAGGAAAGTATAATCTTAACTATTATATAGCATCAGTGTATTTTTTTTAGACCTAAGTCAAAGAGGCTCAACACCCACCTTTCTTTTTCAATATCTTACAAAGTTGGGCGTTATGTCTGTCCGTCCGTCTGTTATTCAATCACGGCCAAACGCCTGGTCAGATGGGTATGAAACTTGGCAGGGTTATGGTGGGGACTCTTAAGATGGTTTATAATGGGGTTTAATCTTAATCCCCCCCACCCCACCTCCGAAGGAAATGGTGGTGAGAAGGGATTCCCTGAAACGGAGCTGGTTCTGCCCGTGAAACGGGTCTGGTTAGGCCCGTAGATTGCTAGTACTAATAATTGTAAGCTCATATTCGTACGCATGTACACATACACTTAAACAGTTTTAAAGAAATACACATACAGTCATACGCACACATTATATATATAAATATCTCTAATTATATTATAATATTTATATATGTATAGTATATATAATCTATATATATCTATATATATATTCAAAAATCTATCAAAACACTCATGTTTCGAGTTATTTCTAGTGTTCTATTCTCCTTTCGTTTATTCCCAACACTGCCTCTTTATTCATATCAAATCTGACCCATTTGCCTCCCATATCTACTCTCTGGAAGTGGCAGGTTTCGTCTATAATTCCTGAGCACTCCCCCCCCCCCCCCCCCCCCCCCCCCACCCCCACACAACACACACACACTCACACAAAACACCCTCCGCTGGACGAGGGAACACGTCCAGTTCCTTGCCTTAATTCCCAAGTTAGTGATCTTGATTCCCACCAAGTATCGTGGTCCGAATTTTCTTAGGCACAATCGAGTATTCTCTATGACGTATAATGCTGTATAAAACCATCAACTACGTCACAGGGTTGCCGTTTTGAGGAATTTCGTCTATTAGTGTGGCTTTCTGGTGACATCTGGCAACCCTCCGTGGCTTTTCCGACCACAGGCCACGGCACTGAAGATAAAAATTCTTCACTTTGCCTTTTTATGTTTTATTAAGAAAATAAAGATATAAAACATATCCTGCTTATTAATACAAATGAATTTTATTGAAATCCTTTATTTTTCTTCGTCAAAAATACTTTATATTAAGCTAGTGACGTGTAGTTTTCTAACATCACGGAAAATAATTCTACATCGGAAAATACGCATTCTAACCATTAAATCATAAATAAAGTTAAAAAAATCAGATGAACTGCCTATGGTAACACTGCTGAAAGCCAATGTTGTGAAGAAAAAACGGCATCACTGAACTACGACCGGCAGCTCTCCAGTTGCTCACCACATGCGGTAGAGTGAGGGTGCGTCCCTTTGCTCCGGAAAGCGCCTGCCAGACGCACGATCCACGACTGAATTTAGCCTTAAATCAACTAATAACCACTGAGGCTAGAGGGCTGCAATTCTGTATGTTTGATGACTGGAGGGTGGATGATCAAAATACCAATTCTCAACCCTCTAGCCTCGATAGTTTTCAAAATCTGAAAACTGCACAATATTTTGCTTTGACAGAAAACTAAAAGAGGCCAATAAAAAAAAAACATATATCTTCGTAACTTCTCCACTTCTTCTTCGGCGCCTTCTCCAAACTTATACGAGTACGGCGTCAGGATTCATCAATTTCAGGACCTAGGCGTTTGTTACTCTTCGGTCCCAGTGTACCCAAAGGACCATCATAAAAAAAAATCGACAATGAAAGCTCTCAAGTCTCCCTTGGGCTAATGGGCATGAGTGGACCATCCATCAACGCTACAAAAGCAAGCAAGACAACGCACTCACATAGTCAAGATCGTCCAGTGGTGTCCGTAGCGAGCATTTTGCCGAATTACTCAACCTTCAATTGAATAGAACATAGAATTTTGGCCCAAGGCCAAGGGCTGGGACCTATGAGGTCATTCAGCGCTGAAACGGAAATAGTAGATAGGTTTGAAAGGTCTAACAGAAAATCCTGACAGTTGAACTATGAAACAATTGTTAAGATGAAAAGTGAGATGGAAGATAGAGAATATGAATGGAGGTACAGTAAAAGGAATGTAACGGGTTGCAGCTAGGGGTCGAAGGGACGCTGCAAAGGACCTTAAGTTAATACCTACAGCCCTTTAATATGCAGCTAAAACTCCGGGTACTTCTACCAAGAATAAAAAAGTTCGAGGAGATCTGAATTAAATAAGCTAATATTATCCAAATTCTTAATTAATTCGTCATTCAGATAAAAAAAAAAACCTTCCAATTGTTCAGCTGTTTCTTGGGTAAGAACACAATAAAATAAATCTGCTTCGTAAGAGTCATACCCGTTGGCTTTGTGCGAAACCTAATAGCAAACAAGTCTTCCATCCATTCTAAATCGCATGCAAACACTCCGTCTTCATTAAAATAAAAAAAAACGTGATGTACCAAGAATGAAAAACACATGTTCAACTTGGGTCCTGTTGTATTGAGGCACAGCTGTCCTTATAAACTTCTTCAAGTTACACTTTTAGCTTTTGTCTTCATTTAAATATTTTCTCTCAATGGAGCGAGTTAGAGGAACCTAAACAAATGACAGCTATGAAACAAATAAAGAGGATGCGTGTGATCATTATGGAGTGGGAAAGTTTCCTACTAAGGTAAGGACAACGCTTTTCCCTATTTCTTTTTATCTAATCATCAAGCCGCGTTGTTCCTTTAACCATTCTATAGAAGTTTCGCGGTCTTTCCGCTGATGTATAACTCGTGTAATTTAATTATTTGTATATCTCATTATCTTAAAATGTGTGTCTGCAAGAAAACACAAATCTACTGTCTCAGAGCCATTTCTGCTCTGTTGTTTGTTGTTTTTGATTAAGCTGACCTTGTGTCAGCACGGGCTCTTGCTCACAGAGCAGCCCGTAATATTTCTGCTCTCGGTGCAAGTCGGGTACTACTTATCCGTCCGCACCTGTCTATGTCAACCCAGTTTAATAAAAAAACAACAACAACAACAATAATAAATTATCAGTACCCAGCTACATGTCTTACTCTCTGGTCCTCTCAGCATAATGAGAAAACTGCCCTAAGTAACGGGAAAGCAACAAATGACGCTGATACAAATCCGACATGGTCACGGTACTAGTACTATACCTTGTCAGTGGCCTGTTGACTTGGCGAGGGACGGAGAGACGCGGTACGATCTGAACGTTCGTCACTTGGCAGTGGCGCGAATTGCGGAGACGAAACCTCACGACCTCCAGCTCTATTCCATATCCCGCTGGTACCTGGAATATAAAGACACTTAGATTTCGTTCTACAAGCATTGGTCGACAGTTGCAAATTAATCAGGAAAGTGGACCGTGATATTCTGGCCGCGAAAGAGAGAGCATCATATTCGACATTTTCTTCAGAGATTTCTGAAAATTGGGGTGACGTAGCAGAGGCCACTGTGGGTTTAGAAAGAATTTTATTTCACTTGACTCCAACTCCTCTTGAATTATAGGGCCGAGGTTCTTCAAATCATGCTGAAATATGTGTCATGGCACTTGTAAAGCTTGGAAGGTTATAAGGTCCATTCTGATTAAACTTGAGTGTACCAAATACATACATATTTATATTCCTCAAAGCCAAGGGCCCCCTCTGATAGTCCCCAACGTTTTTTTTTTCTTTAAAGATCTCCTAAATAAACATCCCATAAATTAATTTAAACAAAATATCTCACTTGCTTTTAAAACGGGTTCAGCAGAGTAGTAAGACTGACAAAATTCAAAATCTCGCACTAGCGTTAATAAGTCAATAATACGTCGAATATTTTAATTTCATATTTTTGCACTAAGCATGGTCGCTTTAGTACCCTTTTAACAATTACCTCTACATTTGGTGTCGTTTTTTTATGACCTTGCGCTATAATAGAAGGTTCTTTGAAGTGAACTTTGATTTGACTAATTTCTGTAAAAGAAAACTATTGTGGTGGGTTTGTCTGTCCGTCCGCCCTCAGATCTCAAAAGCTACTGAGGCTAGAGTGTTGCATAGTGGTACGTTGATCATGCACCCTCCAATCTTCAAATATACCAAATTCACAGTTTTCTTTCAACCCTAAAATCTTCAACGAGATTCTCAAGAAATCCAATATGCGATTCCTATATTATTATTTTCATATAAACTGGTTTATTCCTAGAATTATGACTACTGTTTAATCAAAACCTGACGTGAAGCAGAGCTTAAACTCACATGTAACGTAGGAGTAATCTTGAGCTAATAACCAAAGAAAACAGAAAACAATGTATAGTACTACAAGATCGCAACAGTCCGATATAGGCCTACGACATGGGTTCATCGTTACCGTCTCTGTCAACACTGACAATATTATAATCAATAAATTTTAATGGCAATGGGAAAGAAAGAGGCCTTGTTGGTGTCAGTAACGCTGCCAGAAGTACGATTATGGCTAACTTTAACCCTTAAATCAAATAAAATCTACTGAGGCTAGAGGGCTGCGATTTGGTATGTTTGATGATTGGAGGGTGGATGATCAACATACTAATTTGCAGCCCTCTAGCCTCAGTAGATTTTAAAAGCTGGCACAATAGTTTTCTTTTATAGTGAGAAAGTTCAAGGTGGTTCTTGGAAAACATTTCTTGGAAAAGGAACAAGACAGCTTAAGAGGCCCCAGACCTCAGCCATACAAAGCTTATTTTCCCCCGGCAGTTACAATTCCTACGCCTCTAAAAATCCTATGACTTGCGACTCATATCTCTCCAAAAAGCAAGAACTAGATCCCAAACGTCATGCCCGGGTGGAGTCAGTCACATTTAAAGCCATCTGCCTTCGAGAGAAGTTATTTACCTTGTTTCCGTCTAGGTTAATTCGGTTCATATAGAAAACACCTCGATCATTATTTCCTAGCTAGATTCGCCCAGTTATTCAACAGTATTGCATTGTTTTGTCACATACCAATCAGTCATCCTGATAATATTTCAAATCTACAAGCAGAGGGACGCGCCAAAACAAACAACATGAATTAATGACCGAGAATCACAACTATATCTGTAGCATCCAGCCATCCGCGTATGAGAGAGGATACACTGGCACACATAAGCAAGGCTCTAGAGGTCTGTCAAGAGGACTGCAAGTTGGAAGAAGAAGAAGAAGGAGAAGAAGACAAGGACGAAGAACGGACAGACTGATGATGCCAGACCAAAAATAACTAGAACCGTCTTGGAGTCAAGTGGTTCCCTTCAGACGGACTATTTGCTTTTGAGGTCTAGGGGTGGGGGATGGAATATATATAATGTATACAAATGTCACTTTCTCTGCATTGAGGGACGTGCAAATGGACGGGGGGGCGTTTGGAGGCCGGCAAAGACAAAGACAAACACACACACGCACGCGCAGAGGAGGAGGGTAAAAAAAAGGCACGCGCACACAGCGCCGAGGAGACAAACCAGGTGCGCTGCTGAGCTAGCTAGCTGGGCTGTTGCGCTGGTCGTGGCGTCCTTGATTCTCGAGAGCACCCTCCTCTCCCTTTCACATGTAGGTCGACCTGCCCCATCTAGACTCGCGTTTGTTTCCCGCTTTCTTCTTATCCTGAACTTCTTCTTCTTCTTCTTCTCCAATGCTGCTTTCCTCTCAAAAGGTTTCAGCCAGACTTCTTTCATTTCCTATTTGCGTTTCCTTAACCGTGACATTCTTTTCTCCCCATGGTCACCATGAATTCGATGCGGTGGGGAAAGTCATAAGAATGAAAACAGTTCGAACTCGTTTCATATTTATAAAATATTCTTCACAGACGAAAGTCGTACAGGAATGCAATGGCAGATTGTGCGGTTTCAGTTTACATATCTTTTATTCTCTCTCTTTTTTTAATTGTCCCTTCGAATTTTTCGTCTTGCTAAAACCGTGGGTGGGGGATGGGAGACCTGCACCTTGCCCCACCCCGGCTACGCCCATGTTGCTGAGACGTTACTCAGGGAATCTTCGTCGTCTTTTTCATCTCATGCCATGTTGGTCTACCGATTTGTTTGTTGGTGTGGCGCTTATTATTTATTTATTTATTTATTTATTTATTTATTTATTATTATTATTATTATTATTATATTATTATTTTTTTTTTTTTTTTGCTCTATCACAGTCCTCCAATTCGACTGGGTGGTATTTATAGTGTGGGGTTCCGGGTTGCATCCTGCCTCCTTAGGAGTCCATCACTCTTCTTACTATGTGTGCCGTTTCTAGGATCACACTCTTCTGCATGAGTCCTGGAGCTACTTCAGCCTCTAGTTTTTCTAGATTCCTTTTCAGGGATCTTGGGATCGTGCCTAGTGCTCCTATGATTATGGGTACGATTTCCACTGGCATATCCCATATCCTTCTTATTTCTATTTTCAGATCTTGATACTTATCCAATTTTTCCCTCTCTTTCTCTTCAACTCTGGTGTCCCATGGTATTGCGATATCAATGAGTGATACTTTCTTCTTGACCTTGTCAATCAACGTCACGTCTGGTCTGTTTGCACGTATCACCCTATCCGTTCTGATACCATAGTCCCAGAGGATCTTTGCCTGATCGTTTTCTATCACTCCTTCAGGTTGGTGCTCGTACCACTTATTACTGCAAGGTACCTGATGTTTCTTGCACAGGCTCCAGTGGAGGGCTTTTGCTACTGAATCATGCCTCTTTTTGTACTGGTTCTGTGCAAGTGCTGGGCATTCACTTGCTATGTGGTTTATGGTTTCACTTTTCGTATTGCAC